>NW_009700893.1:24244-45833 GCF_000703405.1 Apaloderma vittatum
CCCAAGACCAGCCCTGGCTGGAGGAGCTCCTGCTTGCAAAAACTTTAACAGGAACTGCTAGTTTTCCTCCACAGGGAGAAAAATGTGTTTTCAATGCCCTGTTCCCAAATGTGTTGCATAATAATCTTTAACAGCTCTGATCACCTGTGGGCAGGGAAATCCATAATTGCACATATTAAATACATAGGAGTTAGTCTTCTGAGCTTGTCTTAAACACCAGTCTCCTTTCTTTATACTCTCTGTGATAGGAGCAGTAAATTTGCACCGATTCTGTTTTAAATCTGCATTGGGATATGGATATTTTATTTCCCCTTTCTTTGCCAGTACTGGAAAACCTAACATGACTTTATTGTGTTGCTGTATGAGAACCAAAAAATTGATTTAATACAGCAGCCTACTTGCAATCCCTGGCTTAAGTGAAATACTAAGGGTAAAATCTCTCTGTCTAGCATGTGTAATACCAGAGCTATGAGCTCTGCATGGGAAATCCTATATGACTTGGTGGGAATCATTACAGAAAGTGTGTGTGCATCATGAAACAGAAAAAATCTCATTCTTAGATCTGTAGTTTAAATTGTCTCTCCTGGAAGAGCAAAATAGCCTAACAAATCTTCCCTCAGATATGCTGCTTAATCGCAGCTGGCTGCTCAGAGCACTACTGTTATGCCACTGGTCTGGAAGGAAAAGAAAACTCTTCCATGCCTAACACAAGGGGTATCATTTTCACTGAAAATAGTTCAGTTCTGCTCCACGTGGCAAGAAGTGGAACAGTTATAAAAAATAATTCAGACCCAAGGTAAGATAGTCGCAGTTCTTCTCAGTAAAGGACGTTTTATATCCATTTTGAATAGTCTGGATGTAATCCTGTGCTGTAAGTGTCTGATACTAAAGTATAAAAAAAATGGAATTGTCCTGAAGAAAAGAAAGCAATGAGAAGCGTAAGTAAATGGGAGGAAAATAGATTGTACATTGAGACCTCTATAAATTTACATTGATTTTTCATGCTGCAGTTGTGGTGAATAGTGTTTGGATAAAGGCAAAAATGTATGTTTTTATAAAATAAGAACAGAATTACAAAATGAAAATGGAGATAATTTGATCTCTTAGTTACCATTTGTTTGCCACTTTTCTGAGTACCTAGTTTTGCTATTATTTCACAATATATAGGAAATTTTGGCAAGAAAAAATGGTTATTGAATTGTGTTTTGTAGAATGAAAAAAAAAAAGTAAGAAAAAGCAGCATTTGCTAAGACATAGGCACCAAGGAAACTCAAGTTGTAAATCGTCCTTTGCTGAGCAGTGTTCTTAAGAGTTCCACTTCTGTGGATGTTCTGATAACAAACAAAAACTACGTGAGATGGGTCCTGAGGACTGACTAATTAATTACTAATACATTTCCATGTACTTGAATTTTCTTCAAATCAGTAAGTTTAATCAAAACATTGACAAATGTGAAGAAGTGTAGCATACAGCCCAAACATATGTATTTAGAATATAATGGATAGTCAGAGCTTCTTTACCTTGTCATGGTGGCTTTTGTCTAGGATGAAATTCAAAAGTCTGAAGCTGGGAGGAAGCTTGATGAAGCTGTTTACCTGTTGTGGCAGCTGCGTTACTGGATTTCACCCAGATACACTTTTATGCTCCCTTCTGTGCCCCTTCACGTGTACTTGGCACGTACAAATGTTTCCATTTGCAGGCAGAAATAACCTAGGGAGCAGTCAAACTCGGCTGGAGGTCGCTGATGAATGCAAATGAACCTCACGGCCATCAGCCGCGGTGATGTTGCCACTTGGCAGTGGCATCATGAGGCGCCGTGTCGCCGGGCTGGAGCGCTGGCAGCGGCCACCACTTTTCAGATCAGGGTTTTGCACAAGTACGGTTTTCATCAATACTTCAGAAGAAATCCATCTCTGAGTTCTGGTAGACAACTTGAACTGTAAGACGTCTTGAAATTGTCTTGTTAAGTTGCAGCTGAACCACCAAGCCGGTGAAATCAGTTTGTTTGCTTTAATTTTTTTGCTCATGTCTTGACACTTAGCACAAAAGTGACTCCCTGTCTAACTGAAGCAAGATAAAAAGCTCCACAGGGCCAGGTGACTGAGGAGGGGGGGTAAAAGGGCTTTTCAGAAAGAAAATGTTCAAAACATCACTACTGTCTGGGTGTGCTTTGCAGAGAGTCTGTAAGCCACGGTTCTTCATCATCCTCTCCATCTCAGCCACCCAAACAGCGAGAGGGAAGGCACGATGAGGGGGATGTTCTAAACATCTTCTGCAGCTGGGGAAAAAGATGCCTGAGTATGAAGAAGGAGCCTCTGCTGCCACTCTGCTCTTTGAGTAAACAACTTACTTTGCTTTCTACAAGTAAAGGAGGAAAATCAAGAGGAGAGAGGGTTAGTAATAAACAAAAGAAAGACTGCAAACGTAGTAAACCATAAAAAAACCATGCAGCTGATTATCAATAACCACCGTCAGTGCTCTGCCCGCTGCGCTGAGGAATGGCAGCCTGTTCCTGACATACCCCCAGCACCTCTATTACCCTGTTAGGGACTCCTGCTTGCAGTGATTGAAAACGTTTGAAGGCAAATTTTATTCATTTATTTAATTCATGTGAAATGGGAAGGTTCTGAGAGAAGGTGAGCAAAGAAGACATTTGGGTTCAGTGGGGCAGCCCACCAAAACATCATAAACCAGCTTCCCTTCCCTTGGTGGAACCCAGCATGGTCTTCCCAGGAGCTAATATGGTCTCTCCCCAGGACGGATGCTAAAACTGCTCCTCTGTTTAAGCAGTTGAAAATGTTTCTGGCTGTCTATATTCAGTAGAAGATTGTGAAAATCACAAAGAATTTATTAAGAATTTAATGCCAGTTTTTCAAGGCTCTTTGAATTACAGTAATTATAAATAAACCAAGCAAGGGGCAAACTGCATTATGAAATTTTTGAAGTCAAATGTAGCATTGCTTAAGGACACTATTTAAATTTCTTGAAAGGCACAAAGGAGGACTTTTACACTGTTCCGTAGTCACATGCTTTAGACATCAGGTGACATTTGCTGGAAACCTTCAAGACCATGTGTTTATGCAGAAAGGAATCAAAAGCTCCAGAAAATACAATCTTCTTGAATTTTTTTCTCAAATTACAGAACCTGCCTCTTCATCACAGCTCTGTACTGAAAGCAGAGGAATGTACAAACTCTTTATTTATCTACCTGTTTTATAGTTTTCATTCAAATAGTATTTGAATGCTTTTCCTGTGCTTTCAGATCATGCAGAACTCTCTCATAATGTATTTGTAATAGATATTATTTTAAAATAAATAATAATTAAAAAGTTTCAGGTTATTTACAGCAGGGGAAAGATGATTTCCTGTTGGGTGGGGACCACCAAATCACCCAGAGCTTTGAGATGTCTTCCTCTTAAAACAAGCACCCTGGATACACAAGGAAGGTGCTGGCTCTCAGGAGCTACATCTGGTTAGAACATAAATGAGAACTATTCACTATTTAAATGAGAGAAAATGTAGACTAAGACAAAACAGGCAATTTAAAAGAGACTCCATCCCTATTCATTACATTCTCGTTGGACAGGTACTTTTTTTTGGCTACGCTTCAGTCTAGGGCCATTTCCATGGCTGCAAGGGCTCTAATAATGTCTGTAAGGATCTGTTTCCCAGATCCTTAACTTTTGGCTAAGTTCCTTTCTGAATCCCATTTCCTTTAGTGTTTAAGTCAGTCCTCTAACACTTTTGCAGAAAGTTACGTGGAGAAAGCGTGGACGGACACAAGTTTTTTGCTAATAATAATTTACAGAGCTAATGCTGAGAGCAGGCTTCAAGATACATTACATCTTTAGGGAGACCTTTTAAATTCAGTAAAAAATGACTGGCCTGGGGGATTATAGTGAACATTTTGGGCGACCAGAAGAGTATTTAATTCTATTTCTTATGTACCTGCAAACCACTGAAAGGAAGCAATTTTTTACTGATCTACATAACCTTTCAATTACCTTTAAAGTCTCCAGGTAAACATGCATTGATTTAAATCCCAACAGCCTAAAGCAGGTTTTCAAACTGAATAAGATAAGGAATTTTAAAATGTCATAAGAATAAAGACAAGATTTATCTGGTTAGAGAAAAGGGTTCCTTTGATGTTTATATCTTTCCAAGTTTCTCTGTAATTAAGAACTGGGAAAACGAACTTGGACTTAGTGTTAGCACCCCAGCAGTATTTAGTGGGCATAATCAGCAATCACTGTTTTATGCTAAGCATTTCATGCCTGTGTAGTGATCATGCAGGCTGCCAAGCACCACTATTGCAGGAGTGTTTTCATGTGCTCTTGTGGTGCTGTGGTACAGCCTCGGCTCTGCCAGTCTTCTACCATGCCAGCTTCAGTGCCCTGGATAAATACGGCCCTACTTAGTACTTGCCATATAATTCATTGATTATTAGCAAAGGTTACTCTTGTATTAATCCAAGCTCTGGAGGTAGGCAAAGGACCAGCAGGTAATCTTTGGCGGCTTCCAACTTGTCCAAGACAGGCAGCAACCCTTGGGAGGCAGGAAGAGAGTGTGTCAGTCAGCAGAGAGTCACGAGCAGAGTTACACCTTCTCTTGTACGATTAGGGTAATGCTTTGGTGAGCCAGGACACAAACCTCAGTGGAATCCGTATGCCCACAGCGAGGGGAGGGTGCATAGAGGTGCAATCGTCCTCTAGGGACTCAAGCAAAATTTTACTGCCATCCTTTCCTCAGATATCATTGTGAGGGACTTCTCAACACCTGCTTCCTTGCTTCCACCCTCTCAGGCTGCAACTGGCCACAGCTGAAGCAAGCGGGAAGGAGGCTCTGGCCCCGGCAGCGCGGGTGTTCTAGGGGCAATGCAGCAGGGCTGAAGGCTTGATCTAATGTTTTTCTGCTCTTTTCTTTCTCTTGTTTTACACTTGAACAGGGGAAGTCTTGCCTGACTGCTTCAAAAGCTTTATCAAGCCTTGTGCAATAACTGTGTAAGAGGTGACCATCTGGAGATGATGGTGTATGAGCAGAAGCTGTGTCCATTTAGAGGAGACGTGGTTGCTGCTTCAGCAGTGTTCCCTGTGGAAAGCCCATCAGAGCCACACTTTGGAGTCTGCCCAAGCTCTGCTTTACTGGTGAGTCTGAATATGATTTCTTAGACCTAGATTGCCTTAAACGTTTTGGAGCCTTTGTGAGGGGCAGCAGTTGCCCTGCAAACTAAAGGAATTTGTATATAGTGATGCACGGTCAACTCTCTCCAATTTAAAGAGAGAGACAGTGGCTGTTTTGGCTTCCTGATTCTGCCGTGTATGATGGAAAAATATCCCCAAATTGTCCAAGTTCATTCACATTCAGACTCTCCTGTACCTTCAGCCTTATGGAGTAGGTTATGTTAGGTTGAAGATTAGAAGATTATAGAATCATAGAATGGCCTAGGCTGGAAGGGACCTTAGAGATCGTTTAATCCAACCTCCCTGTCATGGACAGAGATGCCCCTCAACTAGATCAGGCAACACATGGGGACCGAACCCACAACCTTGGTGTTATCAGCACCACGCTCTAACCGACTGAGCTAACCGGCCCCCCAAGATGAATGAATACGTTGCAGATCTCCTCAGCTGATATTTATAGCCAGCGCTTTCTTAAAAATAATCTGAAGATACGTAAAATGTCTTGAAAAAGTTCACATTTTGGCAGAAATGGTATTCTCTGCCAAAGGAAAGAGCAAGCAAATTGATACAGTGTGTCATATGATAGGATGAAGGATTAGTGATATAATAATGAGTTAGTGAAAATTATTGCTAGAAACTAGCCAGAAGGAAAAAAATATTCTAAAAGTTGTTTTATTTTAGTAAGATTGTTATTTCCAATTTCATTTAAGTGAAAAACCGCTCATGGTTTCTGTTTCATTGTGGAAGCTCTTCTGCAATGATCTTGCTTTTCCCATAAACTTTGGGAGGCTGGAAGGTCCTGCAACAACAGATGCTAGGAATGATGGGGCTTGGGGTCCATTAGCACAGCTCTTGGATCATGGATAATTTAGTTGATTTCAATTAAGTACAAAATTGGCAGCAAGTTAGCAATCCAGTGTGAAGTTAGTTAAGAAACTCAGTTCTTTGTTATATCTGAACTTGCAAACACGGAGTTGCTCCTTGTTCCCGAGTTAACTTCACGTTTGAACATCAAAGAATTTTGCTTTGGTATTTGCAACAAGAGCATGTGTATGAAACTTAAGTTTCCTGCAGATTGGTGCCCTTTATCCTCTGTAATACCCCAACAGGGCAAAAGTCTGGCAAACTACTCTAGATACTAGACTTAGGTGTGTGCACATCAGCCAGCCAGTTGCTAACAGTATCCGTAGCAGCTGAGTTTTGCCTGGTTTGGTTTTGTTTTGTTTTCAGTTGCAACACTAATTTTGGTCTCTTTCCTCATCCTGCTGCCAATTCTTACTACAGCTATGAGAATATAGCCATCTTCAAGACTTAAGCACCTGGAAACTGGCCATGGGGTTAAAAAAAGTAGCTGGTGCAGAAGGAATCGCAGACAGATGATCAGACGATATAATTAAAACCATGTTACTTTCTTAGGAAACATGCTAAAATTGAGTAATTTGAATATAAACCAGAAAACATCATGAATTGGCCCTCAGCAGTTTTCTGGCTCCTGTGCCTTATGTCAGAACCTCAAATTGCAATTTGGAAGTCCTGCTTCCAGAGGGAAATTTTTAGATGGCTAACAGCCAGCATCACAGCTCTGGGGCATCTTTTCTAGAGTTAGGTCCCTGCTGAGAGTCTGTGAGAGCTGAGCAGGGCAGCAAGATGCACAGCGTGCTCTGGGGCCTCTCAGCTCTTGAGTCCTCCAGCTGACCTCCTGGGCTGCGTGAATCATCGCAGACCCCACGTCAGAGGCGGGAATGCACTAAAAAGCAATTTATTTCCTTTTCCTGTGCACCAAGTAGTGCAATATATACAGACTCCTAAGTGAATGATCTAGGATGCATGGCCATAAATTACAGCCACACACACACACTAACAGATTTTTAAAACCAACACAAAAACAGCGCATATTGTTCTCACGTACTCTGTAGTTAGTTTATAGGACTCCCTCTGTTCATGACTGTTTCTGTTATGTTATTGCTGGAAGAATAAACCTTCTCAAAGTAGATCATCATAAGGATGGAATGTGTCCAGTGACCACTTAAGTAGGAGAAAAATCTCTTTGCTGCCAGAACCAGTTTATTGCAGCTGTGATCAAGAAGCCTCTTGTGTGCATTTATTTGTTTGTTCTCCAGTACTGCATTTAATATTGAGACACTCCGCTAATCTCTTTAACGTTACCCAATATTTTTCCAAACCGAAAGTAGATAAATAGAGAAGAAAAGGTCGAAGAGAGCCCACTGTTTTTCCAGCCCCAGTTTTCTCTGTCCAGATAGGACAGCCTTGTATGTCATCAGATGTCTGACGTGACTTGGTTACCTCAATATTGGATGTATTAGTGGCAGCCAGACGTATTTCCTGCTGCAAGGATTAATTTACATTGCTTGTGTTACTTGTATAACGCGTGGTCTTTGACAGGCACTGTGCTATAGTTTTGCTGTGAAAAGAAGGATGGACTTGTGCTTCAATAATAGAACCAAAAGTTTGGGTGTCCAGGCTTTTTCTCCTGGTACTGTCATGGATTTCACAAACTTGCCTGAATACTTTGTGTCTTTGTCTCCCCTCCTTTCCACATCTTCTGCACAGCATTGCTCAGAAGAGAAAAACAGGAGAAAGCTAACGTGATTGTTAGCAGATACGGACAATTAAGTAACTGTTAGCAGATAGACTGCAGCCGTTATTGTGTGGAGGACCAGAGGTGCTTCGTCCTTCCCTGGGTTCTGTACCTGATGGATGACAAAGTGCTGGTGCTCATGGTAGAGACCATCCCTTAGCAAGCGCCCTGATGAAGGGCTGAGGGATTAGATGACAAGCCAGACAGGGAAGTCCATCACTATATCAGTGTTTTTGAGGAGAACAGAAACCTTCTGACCTGATTCAGGCAAGTGTCTGGAGAACCAGAAGCACTATCTTGTAAGGGGCGGAGGAGAGCTGTGGTATCTGAGTTTCTAGGTGTGGTCCTGAGAAGTACAGGCAAAGCCAGCTCTCTGGGAAGAACAGGCAGGAGGATTTGACCAGTGGTTACAGAAGATGATTAAGGGGGATTCATTTTGCTAGAAGTATCACATGATAGAGACTTTGAATGTATGAGTAAAGGGCACCAGTGGTACAGAAGCTTGAAACAGCACCAGCTGGAAAGACAAGTCATGTCAGAGCTGTGTCAGCACCTACCTGTGTACAGCTCTGCTTGTGCTCTTGGGCTGGCTTGGAGGGGTCTCAAATAATTGCTGAATACCGTGTCCCAACAGGGTCACCGGTGTTGTATGCACATGTGAGTTCCCATGTAGGCTTCGGGAGGATGCACAGACTGCTGCAGACAAGGGGTTTCTGGTGGCCGTTTCCCTGCGCAGAACCTGTGTGAGGGGCCCAAGGGAGTCGTGTCCCCAAGTACACAAAAGCAGAGGACCAGGGAGCTCGGGGGGAGTGGGAGGCGTGCAGGGCAGGGGGTAAAGGCGTCAATCTCCAGGAAGCCAGGTAGGTCAGACAGACACAGAGATATCTGAATCAGACTCTGGGCAGGAGGATCTACGGTGAGATTTGAGGCAGCCTGATCTCAAGGCAGGCAGCTGTGCCTGCAGGCTAGGTCTCTCTCTTATGTGACGCCAAGTTCCTACGGGTGAAGTTCAAGCAGCACTTGGCTTTGCAAGGGCCTGTTGGTCTCTGGCCCCATGGGAGCTGCTGTGCAAGCACATAGGCCATGGGAGAGTGCTGAAGACTCTCTTCTGCCCCAAAGAGTTAATGTATACTCCGCATGAAGGTTATTCTCCACCTCATCTGCTGTCCTTGCAGAAAAGGGAAGTGATACCAGGCTCTTTTAAAACATGCAACCCGTGGTTATAAATGGCTGTTTCAGTTTTCTATGACTCTAGTTCTATTTCATCCTTAAAGATACTTCAAGAGAAGTCCATACTTGCAGAAGGCAACTACAGTAACAAAATCTCATGTGACTAGACTGAAGTGCCTCCCAAGCGAGAGCTCTACAGATACTTGTCAGGCTCAGAAGAACACAACAGCCCTGGTTAGACAGAAAAGCAAAACTATCAGAGATCAAAACTGTACCCCATTAGTCTCCCTTTAGAAGTTATGGGGAGTGTGGTTTTACATGCACACATGCAAATGTTGCTTGTTCGACTCACACAGAAGGGTGGATTTATTTTGTATAATTAGTGCTAATCTAATTCTTTTGTGGGGCATATGCAATGGGTACATTTCATCTGATCTGCAAAGATAAGGCTTCACAGAAGACCTACAGAAGCATGATTCAAATCTGACTAGAAAGCATTTAGAGCACACCGCCATAATGAAACAGAAATTCGGGATGTGATTGCTGCAGGTACTTCAGAAGCACCAGATCACTTTTCTGATGACTGCTGTGCAATTAGCAACATAATAGATCTGCCTGCTGGAAGGGGTAAGATGTAAAACTTGTTTCTTATGTCTCTCATGTGACATGGTGAGAACAAACTGTACTGCCTGTGGAGGAAAGACAAAGCAATCTGAGGACCCGACCAGAAATGTTGATCAGCCAGCTGACATTTAAAGCTTGTTGCTCTTGGTCTTCTTCCCTCCATTTTAAGATCTGGTTTTGCTCTTTTGCAGGAGGGGAAATCCCACCAGGGATCCCGTGGCATGACGCCGTCTTATGCCTTGCTTTAGTCTGGAGACCAAACTGAAAAGTTGCAACAGTATCACAGATTAAAGAAGAATATTGCCTAAAGTTGAGCTGCTCAGAGCTACTCTCTGTTTTGTTTGTTTGGGGTTTTTTTTTGCGTGGTTATTCCTAACAGGCAAACCAGGCAATTGCAGGTGAGAGTTTCAAGACCAAGAGGTGTACTCGTTCCCAGTATTAGGGGGCTCATCTGTTCTTACACTGAATGGAGAGATGTTCCCTTCTTATGGCCAGGCCCTAAATCACTCCCAGGAGCATGGCGGGCACATACCACTGCCTGCCCCAGATGCTCAGTGTCACACTGTCATCGCTGTCTTCACGAGCAACAGCTTATTTAGGTTTAAAAGCAAGGGAGCAGCTCTGAGGACGTGTACTGTTAGTCCTGAGAGGCAGGGATTTGTATCTAGTGGTTTGTTCTTGGCTTGGCCAGCTCTTAACTGACGAAGAAAAGGACTTTCTCAGGTGAGATACTTCCTAAGACATCTCTGAGGAAGTACCACAATATTCTGATCACGAGTCAAGCAGGATGCCTTAAAAAATCCTGTTTCCTCCTTTCTGAGAACGTAGTCTTTCAATAAGATGGTCGTCCCATGCCACAGCCTCTGCTTTCACCAGGCAGTAAGTGTTCAGCTCTTAAGTGTCCTCCTAAATCCTCATTTCCAGTCGCTTTTCTTGCTCTCTCAATCTCCTTCTACTTGTCATGCTGCTCTCTGTCAACTGCGTGCTCAGAACCAAGCATGGCATTACCACAGGTGAAGATCCGTACAGCTCAAATGACATTTTACTGATCTAAACCACTGTGGCTTCATATCTCACTTACTGTCAGTAGATTTCAACTCTACAATCTTCCGTGCCTCTCTGAATAAGAGTAGTACAGATTTTTTTCCTTCAGCTGCTGGCTTATATTAGGTCAAATACAATTAAATATACTTAAATCGTCTAAATACAACCCATGGCTTTCTTCCTCCACTATTGTCCAGGTAAATATCAAATTACAGTTTCTCTCTATCCTCTACATTAGGACATGGGAAATGGACTATAAATAAAAAGCATTCACTCCCTTGTCAGTATTTTTGACTTATTGCTAACCCCAAACACTGTTACATAAACATCTGACACCTCTTAAATGTCTGTACCAAATGCCTTCCTAAAAGGCAGATGATATGTCTTTGGAATTGCCTCAAATTATTTGTAACTATCAACAAAATAAGTACCTTTGCTTGCCAAGATAACTTCCCCAGACTGCTAGCACATCCCCAGTGCTCTATCACTCATCTGAATAATTATCAAAACTATAGCAAGTCCATTAGCTGATTCCCTTACTGACCAGTACAGCAAATGAATGACGTGGATTTCTACTGTGCTGCAGTAAGCTCACATTTCATAAATATTTTCTTACTTGCCTTTTATCAGTTACTGCATTACATTACATCCTCATTGATTTTTCAATTATCCCTCAATTCAAGTATTTTTAAAATAGATTTCCACCATTTCAGTGTTATCAATCTCACTTCCGTGCTCCTCTATTAATAGGCCTTTTGTATTCCTTTCCCCTAGATGTGCTTGTGAAAGCTCTTCTTTCCATATCCCTCTGGCTGGTTTTAATTTATTGCTGTTGATGCCCTCAGCTTTACTCTCTGAGACTTAAATCTAGTCAGGTGAGTATTTGCAGTCCATCTTCCCTCATTCAGTGTAAGGCGACCTTGACCGCTTGCTGCTGCATATAATGAAACTACAGAGCATGTGGTTACTACAATGGTTAACTTTTAAGACAAAATTGTAATGCTTTCTGGGGATCACCTTTATTTCCCACCCCCCTTCTCTGCTACTAACTCACATTTTAAGATCTCCCAGTGCTGCTACTCTCACCTGGAGGCAAAAGGGCAGAGAAAATTCCCTTTGTTAGACACTGGGTTGCTTCCTCTGCTGGGGCAGTGGAGGAGTTTTCTCCTCTACAGGGCCCACCTCAAGTGCCTCTGTCTGAGGACTAACCCATGATCTCTTGGAAGCCAAAACTTCAAATCATTCTTCAAATTAGTTGCTTGTACCACACCGCAGGAATTTCAGTGACTCAAAATCCTGTTATTTCAAAGTGAGGCAACATCACGTGGAGTTTGAATGTTCTAGCCTATGTCACAGAGCAAGTTCTTCTACTTATCACGACATGTTCCACCTCTTTGCTTGGACCTTCACCTCATGTTTCTCTTCTAAAACAAGGTACAGGAACTGACATCTGTGAGTTTGCTGCCACTTTGTACCTGTTTTTAGATGCCAGACTACCATGTGATGACTTCCTGGAGAGCAGCCATATACCAAACAAAAAAGCAGTTGCAAAAAGGAAAAGTTAAGACAAATTAAAGATTGTAGTTAAAAGAAGATATTTAGCTGCCTTTGTACTTGCACCCAACTTAGATATCAAGTATACCAAAAGCAGATCAGGATTAACATCCCCCCTCTCCAAAAGAAAGAAATACAATGCAAATGTTGGGACAGATTGCTTTGATCCACTGACAAATTGTTGCTTATTTTCTGCAGTTGAGTAAGCCTGCTAGAGCAATATTTTTTCCTTCTATTCTACCCTATCCTTATCTCTGCTTCTCTAGCCAAATGCACAACTTGCCTTTTGCTAGCTAAGTCTTATCACACTGCTCTCTGCCACCTTTTTAGATGCTCAAAAGCCCCATTTGTGCTGAAACAACAAGTTTCAGTATCTCTGTAATAGTGATTTTTTAAATTTTTCAGTGAGGGTAGAGAAAATCTAAGAAAACCCCCCATAACCAAAAAAACAAAAAAAGTATTTGTTTACCGAAAAAAAAACCTTGATCAAATATGATTTTTAAATTTTATTGCCATCTAAATTATGAATACCTCCCTTAGCCTATTTCTTAATAACAAGGTGGTATCAAAATTTCCTTCTTCTGTTAGGTCCTGTAGATGAGAAAGATGCTTCAGAATATGTAGCTAAAGTTCTTTTGGGTGCATACAGTAGATTATCCAGATTTTTCATGACCTTAAAATTGTTATGCTATTTTTTTCAAGCAAAAGCACTTACACTTAAAGTGCTTGTGCATTTTTGAGCCTTGAAAGTTCTTGGCACAGCTTAGCAGCAGCAGCCTGCTGAGATACACTAAAAAAGACTTAAGGTTTTATCTCATCACTTTGAGTTCAAAAGCAAGATGTTTTAAGCTCTCGCATGGCACAGCAGCAGCACTGAGTATAAAGACACTTCAACTTGGTAAAGGCAGCACTAGCATTTGTCTGCAGTAGCCCTAGCCTTAGCTGTAGTGCTTTAAGAGGATGAGCATTCAGAAAAAAAAGATTAGAGGAAAACACAGATGAGTTCAAAACTATTACTAGTGTAAACGTAAGGCAGGACATTCATTAAATGTATGTTGTAAAACATACCATAGGATACCTAAGGTTATCAGCAGGACATAACTCTGTACCTTTACCCCAAAATACACTCTTGCCATGCTAGAATGCTGCTTTAATACAATAATAATTATAACTTTGTGCAAAAGTGAGTTTAACAGCTTTTGTAGAGATGGAAGTTTTCTGTAACTATAGTGGCATAACAGATCTTGGTATGTTCCTCTGTCAAAATCTGAGGATTAACTGGCCTAAACAATCCAGCAATCGAAGTGAGCCCCGACAGATGTACGTGGCTTAATTTGTGCACCTCAGTACCGCTCTGGAGACTCCCTTTGGAAAAATCACACTCCATGGGAATTAAATGGAACTCTAGGCCAGCGTATCAGCATTTGGTTTGACAGTTACAAGAAGCCTGCACTGGGTCATCTGCAACAATAACCAAACCCAGATGCCTTCTTTCACCCACAAAACAATCCCAGAACAATCCCTATAAGCACCCCGGTACTGTAACGTGACACTGGCAGGTTTCTGGCACCCATGCCCTGAGCACACGGGCTGAGGCACCGCGGTTTCCATTAAGGCTGCCGAGCGCCTGCCCACGGCCTCTCGGCCCAAACGTTCAGTTGGCTCAGGATGCTTCAGCAAGCCAGGGTGCTGTGCTCCTCTGGAAGGAAACAGGGCTACAGCGAAGTTTCACGTAGTACCACGGGGTCCACAGCAAGAACTGAAATGTTATCTTTAAGCATTAAAGAACCAATACATTTAGTTCTAAGGATTGTGCACTAAACATTTGCTTTCCTGTTAAATAGGAGGTTTGGTAATTTTAAGGCATTAATGGGAAAGCCTGATTAAGAAGAAATTTCTCTTCACCTGACTCCAATGCGTCCTCCTCCAGATTTCTGAGCTCTGCTTAATAGCATCTTGGCAAAACAGATACATTAGTATCCTCAGCTCAGAAAAGTTACAGCTAATATATGCACACATCGAATTTGGAGAACAAGACAACAAAATCCTATCAATGCGCATAAATGTAAGGAGTGGGTTTGCAATCAGTTCCAAAGTTCCATCTGAAAGGTGTCCCCACAGCAAACCACACACTCCTCGTACACAATGAAGGCTTTTGAGGCTGTCCTCCCCAACTCTATTCCAGTCCCACCTGCATTAGGAGCTCAAGCACAACAACTCACTAACAGAGGCTCAACGGCACAGCTGGGACAAGGAACGGACGCTCAGCAGACAGAAGCGCGTCGCTGGGCACGGACCACGCAGGTGCCCTGTGCCTCCAGACACACCTGTCAGAGGCTGCACAAACCCTTCAAAGAAGAGGCAAAAGACAAGCTGGACCAACAGGGAGCGGTCTCGCGCTGCGACCGCTTCTTGCTGGCACTCTGCTCACAGCAGGCTGCGAATCTCAGCGAAGCATTCTTCATTTGGACAAAGCCTTCATGATAGCGTTTTTGCCCAGCATGTCACAGCACAGAAAGCAAAAGGGAACTTTAAATGTTATTGTCATTAGTTTTCTTGGATGTAAAAGGTGCGTTCCAAAATAACCACAAAATTATCAAATTCAGTGTCCAGAGATGTACACTTGAGAGTTTACTACTGCACAAGACTTATAGATTAAATTAAAATTAACCCAAAATAGAAGCATTTTATTTCATTACTGAACCACAAAAATGGGTAGTTGAGGGATCAGGCAGTTACAAAACTATGCTATTTTTGAATAAACTTAGAAGTCCTAAACATTTAAAAGTTCTAATGGTGGTGGCTTAAGAGGAATCTTTCCCAGCGTAAACCTCTTTGCTTCAAATTGTTTCAACTCTTCAGCAGATAATTCGCTCATTGGTGTAAATAACTTCTCTGTTGTAGTATTGTTCGTGACTGTTGCATTAGAAGCTGCTAAGGCTGTAAGCGGAGCATTGCCTGCTGCATTCACAGCAGCAGAACTGCCAAACCCTGAAAAGCCAGAAGTTCCAAACGCACTAGTAGTTTCAGAAGTTTTAAATGAGAAGGAGGCTGCAGATGGAGCTGCTGAGCTGCCAAGACCAACAGAATGGGATACACTAGGAGAGGATGTTCCCCCGAACGCAGGAGGATTCCTGGCAACAGAAGAGCTCCCAAAAGCAGGGGTGTTTCCAGCTGATCCACTGGTGAGACTGGAACTTGTTTTAAAGGAGAAACTGCTCGCGCTGGTGCTGCTGCTCTTCACAGGAAAGCCTGCAATTACATAAATTATAAAAAACGTTACAATGTCCCCACCTGTGATACTGAACTGCTGCTGGATCTCCACAGTGGAGAAGAACAAAAACTCAGGAACTCAGGTTCTTAATGCAGGAACTTACTTGATAGGCCAAAGCTTGGTGTTTGCTGTCCTCCACATCCAAAGGAAGGCAATGGTTGTGTGCCCACGTTCCTCAGTTCAGATAGCTTAAAACAAATCCAAATGCCTAATAAGAACTAGATTCCAAACCAGGGAAAAAGCTTTCAATAAATGCCTGAAGCAAAAGTAGAGCTGCCCAGCCCAACTTAATACGACAGAGAGCAAGTTAGACACCGATCGCTTTCGTCACCATCGCGTGCTCTTGCAGCTATGAACAAAATGCTTTAAGGCATTCCCTGGAAAATACTCCAGAAACACAAATATATCACACTTTACACGTTTCTGCTCTCAGTCAATGACCTGAACACATCTTTCAGCTCTCGGTCTCATCTCTCATCTATTTCACTTGGTACTTTATGATCCTCTCTACGTCACTGCTTTCACTTGGTCTCTTCCTGCACCTCAGCACGTCTCCTCTTCCCAAAGAGCCCAAAGCCCGCTTCTTCCTCTTCAGCACTGAGCATACCAAGGGGTATAATCATATTCCTAAAACCTCACTGCACTTCATGCAAACTCCACGGAAATCAACTTACTCTGCACACACTCCCCCCACCCCCCCATTACTTAATCCTGGCTCCAACTCAGGCGTTCTTCTCTGACACACTCAGAAGTCACGAGTGTTTGTCACCTGCTCAGGGACAACTTCTTTATGTCTTCAAATTTTATCCAAACAGCGTCTCGCCTACCTCTCTACCATTACCAAAATGCTCTATTTTTCCTAAGATGGCCTCGAGGACAATTCTGGTCTCCTTCAAAGAGTCAACACGAGCGCATGGAAGAAAAAGGCTGGGTGGGTATTTGCCTCTTACTGTGCAGGCACTCGGATCCCAGCCTCAAGCAATGGTTACTTTTTGGGTGGTTTGCAGTGACAATATTCCAAACCCGGGAACCAGCTGCTGCCTGGAACCATCCCACTTCGTTGCTTTCCTCAGCTAACTAAAGGGGTTTAAAACGTCTGCCTGCAAGTCCTTGATTTCTATTCCAGAGAAAAGTGCACACAAGAATCAGAACTGCAGAGACTTTTGCATTCACCTCACACAGGCAGCGCTGGACTATTCAGCAACGTTTCTAGCACCTGTTAAAAAACAGACTCTGAGGTGGGACAGTTTTCAAACTGCAATCATTACCGTGTTCTGGAAACCCTCCTTACACCCTTTCCACTTTTTCTAATGATCTCAGGGGCGTTCTACTGTTACTGTCAAGGGCTCGGTGATGCCAGCCAGCCCAACACTTTCAGGCCAGATGGTTTTCAAGGCTGCTGTGCCAGAACATGACCCGTCCTAGCGGACATCTTCAGAACAGATCATAGATCAACCATCCCATTGACAATGAATCTAGGAATCAAACATTCTCATGTCTCAGCTACTGAGGTGCAAACCCGAATGCACTAAAAGAATCATGTAGAGTTGATTGTAAAACAGAATCTTCAAAGCAACACCTCTCATGTATTTATATAAAGTCAGTAAAAAAAAACCAAAAAAAACCAACCCCTCATGAATCTAAAGAAAAAAAAAAAGACAATCAGGAACAGAAACATTTTACCTTCCATTAACACTTACCAGAGCTGCTTTCGTTGGTGCATTTAAAGCTTTCAACTGACGCACACGATTTTTCCACTGTTCTGCTAACTGTTGGACAGAATTTATCTAAAAAGGGGGAAAAGAAAAGCATGTTTTTATTATTAATGAAGAGTTAAAAAAAATTAAGAGTGATCTGACAGATAGAATGAAAGACTTCTAGAATTAGAAACTTTGTTAAGCCAAGAAGACAAGATTTTTGTTTTCCTGAAACATCAAGGGGAAAAGCTGAAATTTTGTGTCAGAATTCCTTTCAATGTTCCTGTTATTGCCCTTAAATCAACTTTTTTAGTTCACATAACAAAAAGATTACAAAATGTCCTCGGGCTTTTTAAATCTGAAGTTCTCTTCCTCTGAATTAGGTGCTTGCAGATAAAAAACACCACAACATCCTTAATTTAAACCAGCCCCTTTCACCGAATCCAACAGATCACTGCACAGATCAGACACACCGATCACTAGCCCCTCTGTGTCTGTCTGATAACCGTGATTAAAGTATTACACAAGAAACTGGAAAGTCACTCTTCAGGAATCTCAAACCTGAATTTCCTACGTTTAGGTGTCTTTATCAGCACATCTTCTTTGAGGCCTGGCCTAATTCGATTTTCCTTGCAAACTAGCCAAGTAAAACATAAAATGTCCCAAAGCCTGCAAGAGTGGAAAGAGCAATCTTGTTTGTAAATCAATTCCTTCACTTTTCAAAAGGGTCTTGCATCACAAACATCAAGAATTCTTTTGTGTCCAATCAAATGCTGGATGATCAACGTTGCCTGCTGTCAGCTCTTATGCAAGAGATTCGAAAATTCAGATTTTGACCCAGTTTGAGAGCACATGCTTTGGAAAAGATGTGTTGTACTTGGAGATGCTGTGACAGAACTGTATCAAACAGTTATCATCTATACACTGAGACTTCAATGAATTTGCACTCCATGCTTCACTGAGCCCACAAATGGGTTGGTTTTTGTTGTTGTTGGGTTTTTTTAATAGCCAGGTATTGTGTATTAATTGTTTTGATTTGTTTTTTTAATTTAAGGGGTTTTTTTAATAAAAAATCCCTCTCCTGTCTCCAAAACCACAATCTGGTAATTCTAAACATGTGAAGCAAGCATGGACACAACAGCAATTCCTTCTGCAATACAGCACCAAGAGGAAAAGGAAAGCACTTGTGACCATCCACCAGCCTAATCTTTTTCCGGGCACATCACCCAACTGTGCTAGCTTCCCTAATACTGACAGGCCTGTGAGGGAGAAACAGTACACTTAATTTTGAATATACACATAAAATCCCATATATATTCTTTTACAGAAATTGTACACTCCTTTAGATGCAGCTGCTAGTTTCAGCATTCATTCCCTGCGATAAAGGTTAAGCAAAAGGACAAGGCCAAACAAACTGCCCCTGTGTTCTACCTGAAGTGCTCTATACCCAGCTGCGACAGCCAGACTGACTTAAGGGCATTCAAAGTATTAAATGTTTTGAGACAGGATTCAGCCACTTCCACAATAACACACAGGAGCAGGGACAAGACTCAGCCAAGGAGTGGCTAGCTTTCGAAAGACCAGACACGGAACTGAGACCAGCTAAAGATCTATTGCCTCCACTTTCTGTAGGAGCTGATGTGTTCAGACATTTAGGCCACCAGTTTTAGATCTGACACTTTTAGCCCATGATCTCGCACAGAAACAGGATGTTACCACAGAGCATCCAGACTTGCAGCTATTCTTGCATTCGATTCGGTGCACTGTATAAAAAAAAAAAAAATGGCATTCTGATAATCTCTTAGAGTTTGATAATTAAATGAGTCAAGAACTGCCATCTGAAAACCAGAAAAAAGTCCTGTCTCTAAATTTGGTTGCATAAGAAGTCAGCACTTTTTACATACTTACATAGTTCTGAATGTTATTGTTTGCTCTACAGTTATAATACTCGAGACGCATCTCTTCTGGTGACAAATCTGTGAAGCCTGTAAGGAGAGGAACAATGAAAAACCTCCAAGAAAATATTTTCATACTTCCCATCTGTAGTTACACAGACACAGGCCTTAGTTCTTCACCTCTGAGTCAGTTCGGCTGGGGACACAAAAAGGATTCCTTAGAGAACTTCAAGGATGGGAATGTCTAAAGTGAATGTGCCATCATCCAATATTTTTTTCTGTTGCATCACAAGGCAAATCATCACCTTGAAATTGTTCCAGAGAGGTAAAGCAGAGTGGACAAGGGTAGGAAACATCCAATAAACATTACCTACCTGACACATTTGGTTTGTCTTTCATCGGTGAGTAAGACGAAAAAATCCATTGCCCTGAAGATTCCCAAATTTCCATGTCTTTCACTACACCTTCGCTAGAAACCAAAACAGAATAAAACCACAGATGAAGATGAAATTATGTGGTCAAAAATAAAACCACCAGATGCAATTGCCGAGTTTGAACCCAAAGTCAGATTCAACTACCTGCTACCACGAAAATAAAGGATGTGTGACACTAGTCATAACTAACATGAGAAGTACTCAGTTCTCTATGGAAAAAATGCAGTTCTTCTGTAATATAACATAAATGTCCCTTCGCATCATTTCACTTTGTCATCTAACTGCAAGTAGATTGAAACAGATGCTAAAAAACATTTTTTAATCATCATATAGCATACACTGTTACAGGATTGTCCCTGAAGCTGTAGATCACAACACAATTTAAAACCTTCTCAATACCAGAATAAATGAACACGCATAAATAGGAAAATAAATAACATTAATTCATAAGAAAAAAGTAGTTCAAGGATTAAAAATAGAGACAGTATTCCATATAAGCTATTGGGAAAGAATCAAAAGCATAAAAAAGCAAACATTGCAAAAGCAGAGATTTAAACTACATCAGCAAAAGTAAATTCAAATGTAAAGAAACAGTGAAAGGATAAAAAATAAAGTGGAAAAGCACATCACTGCAGAGTAACAAAACCAACAAAGACTTTAGTTTGGATGTTTGTAACAAAACATACATTCACATTTGAAAAACTGAATAAATAACCTGTTAAGCATTTTCTTAAAGTAATCTTAAAAAAAGTAATGGAAAGTGGTTCCAAAACCTTGCTGCTCCAGGAAATTCCACTGCCTGTTGCTTCTCCTCTCCTGCCCTGGAATCACCCTGAACCTGCTCATCACTCTCAACTGACTCTTAACAAGCACGAACATGAAACCCGGTCTCAATAGTTCTGCTACCGGCAGACCAATCTGTTATCTTAAATGTCAGGAAAACTAAGTCAAAGTTATTTTTCTGAAAGAGTTGTTTTTTGGTTTTCAGTGGTTGAAATGCTGCCCAAGGAGTTGTGACCCCTTATTTGCAAGAAATGAAATCTTTATTTTCTTCCTTATCCTCTTGCCCACAACGTAAATACCACTCCGTCTTACTCGTATAACACTCATCTAGCTGCCCAATCCAGATTCAAAACAAAGATCACTTTCTTCCCAGGCCAGCTTAACTCAGGAGAACGAAGCAAAGCAGTGTCTTCTGTGGTTCTTCCTACACATTCCAGCTTCTTCTTCATGATCGTGTCTTCTAGATTACTTCTAGAAAGTCAGTAAGCCTTTGAACTGCTAATTCTAAATGCTTTCAGTGAGACAGCAATAGAACTTACAGAAGTCTTTCCTCTTCATCTTTATGGCTGTCAGCAACATTTGGACTGCTCGTTAACACAGAGAATCGGTTCTGCGAAAAGTCTGCATTTCTGTTGCCTGAGGACCCAGATGCCAAGGAGCCAAGAAATCCTCTTCCATGATCTCCACTGCCACCCCATGTATTAGACTTAAAGGCAGATGGCTGTATAACATTAGCGTATCTTGAGTTAGAAGTATCCCATCCTCCTCCTCCTCGGCTAGTACCTTCCAATGAAAGAAAAAAAAGCAGTAACAGTCTTGAGCAGAGAAGGCTGAGAGGACATCTTATTAATGAGGAGTGGGGGTCAACAGGAAGGTGCCAGTCTCTTCACAGTGGTGCCCAGTAATAGGACAAGATAGAACACAGGAAGTTCCAACTCAACATGAGGAGAAACTTCTTCCCTGTGCGGGTGCCGGAGCCCTGGCCCAGGCTGCCCAGAGAGGGTGTGGAGTCTCCTGCTCTGGAGCCTTTCTGGACACGTTCCTGTGTGGCTGCCCTGGGGGATCCTGCTCTGGCAGGGGGTTGGACTGGGTGATCTCTAGAGGTCACAGAATCACAGAATCACAGAATGTTAGGGGTTGGAAGGGACCTCTGAAGATCATCTAGTCCAACCTTCATCCCAGCATACCTAACCAAACCCCCAGCATTCCGTGACTCTATGAACACATAAGTCTTTAATCATTAAGGTATTGAACAGCACAACGCCAACAAAAGATGTGAGAATAACTATTCTTGTGGCGGCAGTAAGACGTCTGTAAAGAAGACGCAGGCTTCTT
>NW_009700894.1:0-38144 GCF_000703405.1 Apaloderma vittatum
TATATGAATGTCTACAATTTAATTCAGGTAATACTCTATTACTGGAATTCTTGAGAGATCCAAAACAAACTTCAGGAATCTCCTTGACACTAACTACCTACCAACATCAGTTTGACACATTCCACAAATTTCATGTCAGAAACAAAATGAGAAGTATTTCAACAGTAGTGCTATTCTTGGATAAAACCAAAAATTTTAATGTATGAGACAGTCTGATACCACAAAAAATCTTTGCTGCGGATCCCATGTTACCTGAATGGGAACCTGTCTATGTTCTGTTGCTCCCTCATCAAAAGCAAATGTTTGGGGTGAAATACTTGTCCTTCAATAAACCAGTATTTTGTGAAGAATCTTGAAGTCAGTGTTGCAGACAGAAAGTTGGAGAGGAAAGGCTGCTCAAAGCAGAGTAGGGGTAAATTGCTTTTGTTTGTTGCTTCTTAATCAGATAGAAGCTTAATGGTAAAAATTATTTGGTGAAAATAATCTAAAAATTCATTTTTTCTATCTCTAAGACACTTAAATGGCTGCTGTGATAGAAGCACTAGAGCTCTTGATACAAATAAGTTAATACTGTTTCAGAGTCCAGAAAGTTTTAGGGGGATGTCGCATATAATAATCACGTTATGCCATGACTCCAACACATAGGACTTGGGAAAAAAGTAGGCAGGGTACTTCATAAAACCATGAGATTTAGTCCTCTTTTTGGAAAAAGCTAATGTTGGTTGATATATTATGCCTAACATATTAATAAAGTGTAATCTAAACATCATGTAAGAGGAAAAAGGGTCCAATGCAACTGCATCTCATTGTGAGAAAAGTGATAATTTCATTAAGTATCACTAATTATTTCCTGTCTAGAAAATCTGTATTTCACTACCAGGGAAATGCATTGAGCAATATTGTGCTCGATCTAGGTTCTGCTGCAAACTCACACAACTTTGGCCTACAGGCATAAAATCAACGTGATATTTAATTGGACTTTGCTAATATTCTCCAATCCTTCCTTTGGTGTTAGTCTAGAACAACTCCATTTTCCTGTTATGTCCCACTGAACTGATCTTTTCCTTTCTACATTGCCTGACTGTCTTTGAACTCTTTTTTTTTTTCCTATTCTTTTTTTTTTTTTGGTAAAAAAATATATGTGTTACAAGTTCCTGCACCTTTGAGACCCTAGAAACTTCAGGAAAGTTTTATTTATTTATTGAATAAAAGATTCAGTGAGAGAAGATACACTAACATGTACTTGTGTGGCAGTAAGGGAAGGAGAGGAGGATGTGTGCAGAATCTAGGGCACACCTTGCCGTGATGAAAAAGATGACAGGTGCCCCCCACTGCAAGTGTGGGATTGAGAGGCCGTGGATTGAATTTAAGGAGGATGTTAGGGACTTTGGGGACAACTCTCCTACCTGTAATATTTCCTTGTATTTAAAATACACAGCACGCTGCTGAAGCTAGTCATAGAGATAGGAAAGTGTAAAAATTAATTTAAGAGGCAGTTACACAGATTTTGGGTGAAGGTCTGAATAATGAAAATAGCACTGCTGGGGACATATTTTTGGCTGATTCCAGTGCTGAAACACACTGTGCTGTTGGCTGATCTCAATTTAATACAATCCCGCAAGCAGGTGTCCTTGATGGTGCTTCAAGACTTCTTGCAAATAACTCCTTATGTTGCCACTTTTAAAATATGTGGGCAGTATTGT
The DNA here is from genome assembly GCF_000703405.1 of Apaloderma vittatum. NCBI lineage: Eukaryota > Metazoa > Chordata > Aves > Trogoniformes > Trogonidae > Apaloderma > Apaloderma vittatum. The sequence goes on from NW_009700894.1 coordinate 1,704, forward strand.
TGGACACAGCTCACAAACACAGAATAAATGGGGAAAAAAAAGAAAGAAGAAGATATGAAATTTTTGCATTGAGAAGTGAAGCATATGAAACAACTGGGTTATTGTCTAACAATAGGCATGGTGGAAAATAAAGCTCTGCAAATTTATTCAGGGGACTCAAATAAGAGTTGAATTAAAGCTTCCTAGGTTGATAAATATGCTCTGGGTCACACAGGTGGTACCAGTGGTCAGAGGGAAAGACTGAATGTACAGAGATGGAATCGATGACTCCTTGGTATCTCCCTGCAGTCCATCATATATAAAATATTGCTGCTTTTCCTCTGTGTCTCGTAGTCACATTTCTTCTGTCAATCTTTTCATATTACTGCCTTTGACCCAGGTATTACCCCGACCCTGCTAGTAATTGTGGACGCAGTTTAACTGAATAGTCAAAGGCATATCAAACCCTTTGGCTTAGAAGCTGAGACCTGAAAAAGAAATTTACAGGACAGGAAGCTTTCTGAAAACCAGCATTACCAAAAGGACTGGAGGAATCATGATTACTTCAGCTCAGTAAATCCAGCCAAGCTTGAATTTTCACATCCGTGTTTAGTCTTCTAAAATTTGTATGTCCTGTTTAATGTTATCATTGATATTTCCTCACCTTTAACAAACTGGGGCAACTGCATGGAGATATAGTGCATTAGACATTAAGTATTATGGTATGATGAATAACTCTCTTAAGATGGCTTTTTCTTCCCATTGGCTAAAGAAAAGGCCTATATATTCAGATTAATTTTTAGACCTCAAATATTAAATGCTTTGAATTAGGCAATACATTCCTGTATATTTGATTTTTAGTCAATTAAATACATGTGGATTAATCCTACCTTTCTACCATCTTCAAGAACAAATTCATCATTTATGTTAATTTCTTTATCACTTTACTATTGTTTACGACAAAAAATGCTTGGATTTGTAAAGAAGCAGAATTTAATATGATCCTAAGCCTTGATTTCTCCCAGAAAGAAGACGCTGAGTTTTGCTGCAGCTGATGTCATCACTGACCACTGAGCTAGAAACTTTCCACTTTATGGGTCTAGTGCAAAATTTAATCCAATCTGTTTGATTAGCAAAATCCAAGCCATTGCAAAACATAGTCATCTGCTCTTGAAGTATTAAAATAGAAAGGATTTTAGTGTCTGGGGGAGCTGAGCTTTCCAGAAGCCACCAGAGATATCTGTCCTTCTGACTACAGGCGGGTAGATAATCTTATATCATGACAGTATCTTCTGTCCCCGTTGGTCGAAATGCAGGAGTGGAAGAAAAGGAAATATTCACAGACTTTTTTGCTTAGCCTAGTGCTTTACCCCAAAGAATATTTCTTCTGTATCGACAGCTGCACAGCAAAAGCAACTCCGTCTGTTAAAATATGCAAATGACCAGCATGCATCTTTCTTCCCTCTCCTACTGGGCAGGGAATTCTGAATCTAAATTTAAGGTGGAAAAAAAAGCAACAGAGAATCAGAGTGAAGCGCATCTCGAACCGAGTGACTGTAGTGCGTGTGGTTGGATATTGATTTTGGCAAAGGAAAAAAGCAAGCCAGGACATCCATAATGGTTCTAGTGAAGAAATGTTTCAGCTTAAATTGGCAGAATTAGTGGACAAGACAAGACGTCACTGAATTAGGGGAAAATGACAACTAAGTCACTGAGAGATCTCTCCAAGAATACTTAATTTGTAGTTACGGATAAAATTAAATTGAAAGATAACAAAAGTAAACTGGTGAAATGGACTGAGCTGAATAAGAAAACTCAGTTGGCCCTAGGAGAGCAGATTTTATTTATTTAGCAATTTTAACTCCCCTTTTTTTGTGTGCTCATTAGTCTTGCCCTTAGGTCTGTTTTGTTAAGTTTTATGAAGACAATGTGATTTAGGCAAGATAAGGGTTCCTAGTGATAACTGTTCAAAACACCTAGTGCTGAATCATTAAAGCTGTAGAAGATGGTATCTGACCTCAGAATTTTTTCAAAACAAGACTCTATTCAAAATCCTATCTACAGATTTTAATATATTCTGACTTTGGGGCGTTTTCTACCCATGTCTCAGTAGAGTTCTGGATCAGAACAAGGGTTTCCAATATTTAGAGTAATAAATAAACTAATGCTAGTAGTTTGTGCTTTTGTGGATTTGTGTAAATTGAAAGGAAAAGGAATTAATCATAGAATCGTAGAATCATAGAATTATAGAATTATAGAATGGCCTAGGCTGGAAGGGACCTTAGAGATCATTTAAACCAACCTCCCTGTCATGGGCAGGGACACCTCTCAACCAGATCAGGCAACACATATAATCTAATAAAAAGAATATTTAATTTCTTGTCCCAAGATACAGGTCATTCATTTTTAATTTTTTTTTTCCTTCCTAATGAATTCCCTTTCAACGTCAGTCCAGTCATGAATGATTGGATTTGTGGGCCTGTTTTACAGATGGAACAGCAATGGCGTGTAATCTATACAGCTGTGCATGCAGTATCTGGCCAAATTCCAGTTAGTTTTCCACTTGCCAGCAAGCCACATTTTTGGCTGGAAGAATCAGAGTTGTTCCAACTTTATTGGCCCTAATCACACCAATACTTCCCACGCTGTAGTGACTTGTGCCAAAGTCATTCACATTCATTTCACTCCCTAGCACTGACTATGTGGTTTAATTTCTTCGTCCTTCACAATTATTATATGTATAAAACTGATAAAAACACTTTGCTGACATGTTGCATTTTTGATCAGCAGATTTCAAGGATCTGTACAAAAGGAGGTCAACATTTCTATGCCCATTAAAAAACAGGGAAGCAAACCTAAGCAGATGAAGTGTGTTTACTAAAGTTTTATTTTATTCTAAAATACAAAATCTGAGAAAAAAAAACCCCACAACTCAATTTCCTAGACTTCATCTATATAAATAAACAAATCAATGCCGAGGCATAGTCTGGAGCTGGGTCTCACAGTCTTCCCACCATTTGTTAGCACGATTCTCTACATAGCTTTGGCTGATGCCATCTTCCTCCAGTGAAATATCCATGGCCCATTTTATTTGCTAGTATAGATTCATCCCGTAACATAAGTCCATATGTCACCTTATAAGGATGCCTTATTTCTGGATGCAATCTTCAGCTTTTCATGAAATAAGCACTAGCAGTTTACCAGCTCTCTGATAAATGTGTTTCATAACCACAGTTGTCTTTGCCAATGCTCTCATACTCTTTTGAAACCCAGATTTTAATCCAGAGTAACGACTTTGAGCATAGGAACACTAAAAGGAAAGAAAATAAAATATAAACCGTTGTTCTTGTTAAAGCAAGAATAAAAGACATTGGATCTATAAGGTGAGATCCCATAAGAATTCACGTCCTTGCTTTGCTGAGGAAACCAGAAATGTGTGTGAATATATTTTCCACGTGAGAGATGGACAGAAGGCCTTTGTCAAAATGTAGATGGAATACCTGGAAATGAAAGATAACTCCAGAAAAAGTAAAATGTTCTCTCACTGACAGTGGCAAAACCAAAACTGGGTTCAAGCAACATGAAAGATATCCCCTGGGATCCATACCTTTCCCCTCACCTTTCTTAATATATTTTTAGTCATACTGTTCAGGAATTTTACAACTGAAGGTTTTTATTTTTCTCGTCAGCTGAATATTAAAATATGCCAATTTTTCAGAAAGAAATCTTTCTGGAAAAAAAAGTGTGTGAGAAAGTATAATCATCCACGCTTATTCTCTCAAGAGCATTCCACATAGCAGTTAATTTGCCACTTAAGAACATGCAAAAAAAAAACAAAACCAAAACCAAACCAACATGTTCTGAAATAAAATGATTTAAAATTATGTAAATGAACTTTGGGTTTGACCTGATTCAAAACAGCATTTATTTTGGTTTATTTTCTCCAGTGAAAAATTTTTGCAATTTCACTCTCTTATCGTCTCAGAACTGGGAAAAAAAGTACGAAAATTCAAAATTATCATGGGTTAGAGGCTCTTTTCTGATAGTTCTTATTTTGAGTCATTCACCTCTGTCTCGCTGCCATCAGAGAGAATATAAAGAAGCCCTATGGTGTCTGAAATATTCAATATATTTTATACAGACTTAGGAAAGTGCAGAACAATTCCATTTGCTGGAGACAATTGCTCCTGTGTTTTCATAGAGATATCACCTAATCGAGTCCACTGCTGAAACTCCATTCATGTTATCGGCAAAATATACTCAGAGTGAGAGTGACAAATAATCTTGAATTGCTTTGTCGAGATGCTGAGGTATCTGAAAAGACCAAGCAACTGCTTGGAATTTTTTCTTTTTTTCTCCAACTTGTCATTGTTCTACACCTTGATTTTGTATATACAACATAGAAAGGCTGATAATTCTTCAGTCTTACCCAGTGTTGATATTTTCTATATTAAGAAAAAGATGATCACGGCGAGATCCTACCTTTGATAGTCCCCCAATCTCAAGGATACTGATATAAACACAGGATTGTTTAATTGTGATAAAGCCAACAATTGATCCTTCTAATGATAACAATATAATACTTCAATAGCTTGACATTAGACCAAGATTACCAACTTTGGTTGCCCAAAGTCACATGTTTAATTCTACAGAAATTTTTTTTTTCAGTAACCATATTGGGAATGCACACATCTTTAACCGTCACAACACATGTCAGTAAGTGTAGACGTTGTCTAATTGCTCTTTCAAAGCGTCACACAATTTACCAGCACTTTAAGGACTGTCTGCAAGACAAATAGATTTCTTTCCATGTTGGTTTAAATCTTAACTTGGTTTTGAGACATGCTAGCTGTATACAGTAAACTGTAAACACTGTGAACTGTTAGCCTAGTATATAACTTAAAATGATTAAAATTAAAGATGCAAATGCCAGCAGAAATGAATCCTGACATCAGCTCTAGCTTTTTACGTAACTTCAACATTTTATCAAATTTCTTTACAATTACAGGAATAAATAAGAAGCAGTTTTAGGGGCTATAAAAAGATTACTTTGTTTCAGTAGTACAAAAAGAATTTTCCCTATTTTCTATATTGATGAGTATTGATTTGCATGTATCAGACAGGAATTTGTATCTTAAATCTTACAGCTGACAGCCGTTCTTATTCCTGATCAGAAACATCACCATATGTTTTAATTTAAGTGTGTATTAAATGTGTGTCTAGTGTAAAATCACATCATCTTCACTTTCAAACTATATCAAGGTTCAGAGTTTTAGGACTACAATACACTGTGAAGTTTTTTTTATTATCATCAGTTTTGATTGAATCTCAATTGTTTGCAGTCAATAGGCATTTTGTCATTGACTTCCTTGAGCACTGGAGCAACCCCTTAAGCCACACCAGTATCTGGCATCTGTTCTGAGGTGAACCCACCCCTTTCATTTCAACGGTCTATTAACCACAGGAGAAATAAACAAAAACACAAGTCCATCTCACAGTTCAAAGAACTGCTTAAATAGGGGTGATATTACAGAATCTCAGTTTCAGCTAAATGCACCTTGAGATTAAGAGAAGGTTTTGGCTTTGCAATTGCTAAGTACTTCAGCCGACTGTGACTTTGCAAACTTGGCTGTAGGTTTACACACTCCATGGCTTTAAGTATTTCTGAAGTACAGTACAGTAATAATTAGCAGCCAGAGGCAAAACAATCATTGCTAGTTTCATTTAATGCTAAAACCCAAACTAATATATATCTTCCGTTGTTCGAAATGTCAGACCTTATCTGCATTATTCTAAGATCAGATGGAAAAAATGCACTTTGAAACATGGTTCTGAATACAACTCTACCGTTTGTAAGTACGTTAATCTGAATGTAAGGTGTGCCTTCTAGTGGATAGAGAGACACATCTGAAGTAAGCAGGTTGAGCTAATATATCAGCCTAACCGATTTATGAGGAAATGCTAATAAATAAATCAGAATTAAAATGAACAAATTGAATCAATGTTGAATTAATTCAGGTAAATATTCATATTTTAGCTCAATTATATTCGTGGGAATTCTTCAGGAGAAAAATGATGATTATGTTTCTGAGCAAAACTTTTAAAATCAGAAAAGGTATTTTCATGAGGTTCGTGTCATCGTGTGAATCACCTCACTTGCCAAAACTTAAGCTGTTCTGAACTTTTCTATGAATTGTTGAAAACTCATCCACACATGTTAGAGATGCTACACGGAAGTGCAAATCTTCCCCCATGTGTTTCCAAAGACGTGTATCATTTGTTTTCCTCCTCCTCACCACAGAGGAGCAATTTCCCATCTTCTACTTATCAAGGATGGCCTCATCTAAGTTATGGCAAGTGGACAATGAAGAATGTTAACCAGCCAACTTCTTTTTTGTTGATTTTATTGTTTGAGGAGATGGAACATCAGAAATGGCTGAACAGATAATTTTTTTTTTCCTTTAAATTTAGGGGGAAAAAAACAACCCTAAGTTGTTTATCTCCGTCCTTGTATGCCAAGTTTCAACAAGGAGTGAATTTTTATGGTTAAATTACAAAACTCTGAAAATAGGAGTTTATAATGGAAATGCTGATACAACCGTAACTATGGCATTGCAATTGCATCACTATAAGAAAATTGGTTTAGATAATATACCCTTCTGGAATGACTGCAGTTCTAAACGATCCTGCATCTCCATAAATCTAAGCTAACTCAGTAATTCAAAATTACTAAGATTTAAGTTTAGTACCAATAAGCAATAAACTTATGGCTATTGCTATAATAACTGCTGGTCTGTGCTCCTTTATTTCACAGCAGGTGGTCTTTGGGCTGGTTTGCAGCCTGAATGAAAACACTTCCAACTAAGTCAAAACTAATTCCTGAAGTTGAGTGGAGGCACATTTCCAAACTTTCTCACAATTCCCTTTCACTAACAAAGAGCGTAGTTAGTTGTTTGTTTTTTTCCTTTCTTTCCCCTTTCCTCTTTAATCAGTGACTAAGCATATTGTCCCTTTTTACACTGTTTTATACTAATATATTATATGATGACAGCTGACTCACTGTAATTCTGCAAACTGTCAAGGGGAATTCACTGAGGAACACGTAAGTTCCTCTAAACACGCTGTCTCTTTACATCATCTTGCTTCCTCCCCACATGCCCTGTACACCTGGCCTTCCACATGTGAAATTCTCATGCCTGATTTCCCTGGCAGACTTACCAACCTCATGTGGGCGTGAATTCAGTGCCTGATTTAGGCCAGCACCAAGAATAAAATTACATTAATAAAATCTGAACCCACAATTTAGCAAAGCCTGAAGTCTCTTTTTCTTTCAGCTATGTCAGAAGCAACACCCCACCTGCCTTTCCTGTAAGGGTGAGACACATCCCCTTCTGCCATGGACTCGAAATTATTCATGAGAAGTCTGGTGGCACCTTGTCATTGTGTGAGTTAGGAGGCTCCGAGTTTGATGTCCTCTTTAAATCATCATCTGGAGATACATCATTTCCCACAGATGCCTCTGTCAAAATGTCATGGTCCACTTCCCAGCCTGGATTTACCTGTTGTGAGCCATCCACGTTTTGCCTATGTACATCTTTGGAACTTCTGCTCTAGATTGCTCATCTTGGCCAGTGTTCATTCTCTTATCCTTGCATTACAGTTCCTTGCCTTACTGCCACCAGTCTCTTCATCACCTTCTTACAGAATAATAACAATGAGATTAGGACTCTTGGTGGTAAATATTTACTGTCAGGGTGATGAGGCACTGCCACAGTTTCTCCATAGAAGTTGTGGATGCCCCATCCTGGAAGTATTCAAAGTCAGGTTGAAACTAGATGATCTTTAGGGTCCTTTCCAAACCAAACCACTCCAGGATTCTACAAAACTTTTGTGAAGATAGTTTATTCTGCAGTTGCAATGCTCTTACCTTCTTCACAAAGTATGTGCTTTCAGCCACTACTGGAAATGGTTTTGAAACAGGAAGATCTTCTGCAAGACTCATCCATGCATACAAGAAATGAAATTTGGTATCTTTAGAAATTCACTCTGGCAGTTTTCAGCTGGATCAGTTCCCTCATCCAACTCACAGTGTGGCCACATAAGCACCCATGCTGGCATGAGGGAGGGTGTGAGAGTAAAGAGCTGAGGGATAGGATGTTCTGGCAATAGTGTTGAGCTGTGTTAACCGAAGCGATCATGGAGTTACTCATTTTTCTCAAGTGAGGTTACTATTTAAAGCTTGCATGAGCTAGACAAGGTCTGTATCATTGTCAGCAAATATTAGGGACCACATAACCTGGAAAGGTAGAAAAGCTGAGTTTCAATGCGATTTCCATTTTATGAACACATGGTCAGATGCAGATCATTCTGCTGTTAATACTAAATCACGAAATAATGTCCCACTTCTCTTTCAGTGAATTGAGATATTTTCTTTCCAGTATGGTGAGATATAAAAAAGTCAAACTCTGTTCAGTTTCAGTCTCGAGTTTCTCTGAGCATTTCTGCAAATGTTTAATTTAGGAGACATTTCATTCTATGACTTGTTTTACAGCAGAATTTGAAAAAAATCCTATTTGATTTATGCCAATCTAATGGAGGGGTGTGGATGTTCTAGGTAACAATTTTCAGAAAAGAATTTTTAGATGTATAGAGTTTGCTTGTCTATTTGTTTTGTGGGGTTTTTTATTGTGGAATAAACTGTTCGTTAATTCCACTTTTACAAATCAAAATTATCAGATAATTTTCAGATAATTTCTCAAGTCTCTGAAGACTTAGTTGCTGCACCTCTTACCCAAGGCTACATGTAGACCTTGATAGACTCCATGGAAAGAGTTGAAGACATTACAGCTGGGCATTAAGTGGGCAACTCTATTAAAAGAGGACTCATTCTCTGTATATATGCTACTTTCGTTCTTTGCTGAATTGTAGTAAGATTTTATCCTTCTCTCAGTGCCTTCTTCTCCCCCTAGCAGGATGAAAAATTGGGGATAGAGGAAGTGTTTAAATAGAGAAAACACTAGATATTTTAGAAGATCAACACAGAAACACGAGAAATCTGTGTAGAAGTACGAGTCTACATAATAGCCGAGGTGAATGGCAGAGAAACTCCTAGGCTGAGATACGCTCTCATGCATCATCTTCTCATTCTCAGTAATGAAGACATTTACAACGACCAACTGTCAGTGCCTGGCTTGTGAGCAAGAAGAGTCTAAATTCATCAAATAAAAAGACAAATTCTCCACTGATGGAAAACCACAACTCTGTTGACTTCGAGTCAAACCGTGCCAGCTTGTGAATTTATCCCAAACTGCTAGCTCAGTTCTCTTCGGTAATAACCTTGAATAGACTTAGATTGGTGTGAAATAGATGAAAAATGGTCTGTAGCCTGTTATCAGCGCATTTCCCTACTCCCAGCCTTTAATCCCATGAGAGTAGCAGAAGTGAAAAGGTTTCCAACTTCTTATGAAAATATTTTTCCACCATGCCTGTTCCCTAGCCCTGTCTGTTCTCCTTTCTCTCTGCATAAGCAGTTTTAGACTTTATTTAAGTGTCGCATTTCCAAGTGTTCACGACTCTGTACAAAGCTCGTCACACATCACTCATGCCTTATTTCACGGGTTGAGCTGGTAATTAGCATATTTCACAATTAGCCAGTGTATTTGCTTTGCTAATTTCATTCCATGATGAAGGTGCTAACTTGGCGTGAAGCTGTAATGTACTGGTTGATTTATTAAGCTTTCTCTGATGGATGAAAATCACATGCTGTGCCTTTACTGTCGGGGAAAGTTAACAACATCCATTTGTAAGAGATGGTATTTGAAAAGTGATGCTGGTGTGATTGAATGTGTGAATCTGTAATGAAGCCAAGTCAGATAGCTCCTTCCCGATAAAACAGTATTCAACTTCTGTGGTGGCTCCTTCTTGAAACTGGGCTTTTCTGCCTAGATTCCTCCCCTTAAAGTATGCAAGTACCAAATCCTCGTCAGGTATTTAGCATTCAGGTTTCTGCAGATGGTACCCAACAGCTGTAGAAGAGTTAAGTGTCTAAACTCTCTGACAGTCTGCATCTTACAGTTTGTGCCAATAGGACCAAGTATTTGCTGACTTTTTGCAATGAGACTGCATGTAAAATGCATAGCTGACCAATCAGTCAATTTATTTGTCAAACCACAGGTTTTCAAATAGCCCTTTTGAAGGAGAACTCCCTGGTTGTGAAACCAAACATGGCTATGTTCAAATACTTTTCATCTTTCCAAACGAAAATGTGACTTTGTGGTTATAACTATAATATTAAACTAAGCAGTGGCAGGGCCCATTGGTTGTCCGCAGAGCCTATAAATAGTCTGTCATGTCCATATTATGACACACTTATTTTCAGAAAAATAAAGAGGCTGCATGCAAGCCGCCTTTTGGAAACAGCCTCTGACTATTGGTAACACAGAACTGTACAAGGCAAATTAATTTGTTAATACTGTCCACTTCAGTACAGTTAGTTACCTTAGACTGCTAAACACGCAAGATCCTTCCGTAGTTGATGGAAGGATACGATATGTCCACAGAGGAAATCAACATGCCCAAGGTATTCACTAATACGACAAAACTAAAAGGAACCTGTAGCTGTAGTTTACAATTTTGATGTAAAATTACCTATATATGATCTTCATCTGGATGCAACTCCATGCAAAATGGGAAAGGTGTAGCATAGGGAAGATTTTTGTGTTTTCAACGACAAATATATGATGTGATGTAGGAATATACATGGTGCTGGGCAGTGATGATGAAAGCAGTGGCTGAAGGCTCCTTTCCCTCTGTTAAGTCTGCATTTTGTTCTTTAAGGCTGCAATGGTTAGCCAATCTGCCTGTATTAAATCTCTTCTGTCCATAGTTTAAATATCCCTGATACAAGAACATCCCAGAGAGAATCTACACACTCCTGAAATGATATTCCCTGTGGAAGGATCCCTGGTCCCTTCATGCTGTTCTGTGGCCTATGATTGGGGAATTTTAAGTATGTTCTTTTAACCTTCTAGCATTTCCCTTGTTTTTAACTCCCCTGAAGATTATGTGTTGTCTGGAGAAAGGCTTTTGAGAGAGCACTTTGAAACTTCTAATGTTTTTATGCCCAGAAAGAACAGATTAAGTTCAATCTCTCCATAAAGACATCACATTTTTGTCTTCTATCTGCATTTTCTCCAGTGCATCAAATATGAACTACTGACAAATCAACATGAACCTGTCTTGTCAGCGTCATTTAGGGTATCAAAGGCATAAGAAATCAGATTGCTCTGTAGCAGGACTTGCATGCATTTCACTAAAACGTGAAAGCAGAAGGAAAAAGCAAAGAAAAAATTGAGGCAGCAAACATCCCAAGAATAGGACAATCATAGAATAGGAATTAATCTCATTTTATTTAGGTAGATAATAATGATGAAGTCAGCATGAGCTCATGATCGTCATATTTTTTTCTGATGTTTCTGCCACTCTATTCTCTTTGTGCTGGGTTCGTCTTTGCTTTATAAATCTATATGCATATGTAATGTTACAATAGTATTAAAAAAAACCCAAAAACTTGGATTCAGGAAAAAAAAATGAAGGAAAATCTTCAATCTATGTACGCTTCTGTGCATGTGTGCACCTTTCCAATTAAGCATGTGCTGAAATGTTATCAACTTCAGCAGCTTAAAGATAAACACAGATTCAGAACAGGTTGTTTTCCTGCATAAAGTGCTTATGTCTTGTACTCACTCGAGAATTATATTAGCAGGTTTGGGATAAAGGGCACTGTTTTCCTGCACAATTGAAAACAATGTAGTCCAGATGCAAACAATCTTTCCCAAATGAAAAGCCAGGAAAATGCATGGTGTCAAGAACATTAGTGACCTTACTGACTTTGGACTGCCCTTCCACTCCTGCTATCAAAATGCTTTCTTGTGTCCCTTCCCTTTCTCCTCCATAAGGATCTTATGCCTTCAGCCTCCTTTTCATCCTTGGCTCAAGCCCGTTTTCTAACTCAGCAGAAGGCAGGAGCTGCTGCTTCACACACATTTCGCCTCAGTGTGAGCCCCCAGTTCACACTTCCAGCTGAGCTTAGAGAGTACAATCATTAATTACTGTTACTCATGTTGTTGTTTATGCTCCAAGAGCTGCTTTTTCACCTCGGAAGAGTTACAAGAAACTTAAGAGATGCCATTTGGCCAACCTTATATCATCAAGGAGTGTGTGTAACTCAGTATGCTAAAGGACACCTTGCCTGATTTTTCCTGATTTTTAGACTCCTGCTTGGATTTAGCCAGTTAAAATCTATTTTCAACTGAACAAAAGCTACCTGAAAGATATGGAGTAGTACAAAAGAAGAATGGAAGGTTTTTGTGTACGTTAGGGCAAATGCAACTTTTCAGAAATATATATCAGTAGCTGTTTATTGTGTTGTTGTAATTATGTGACCGTAATATGGACAGATATTTTTAAAAAAAAAATTAGATTTAGGACAAGTCAATATTTCTTTTGCATTTTGCAGGTAAGCAAGGTATCTTCCTTGATATTTTACATGAAAAATAAGGACTGCTTATGTCCTTAGCATATTTCACTTAGTACAATTTATTTCCTTATCAGAATTCAAATCCCATCTCCATGAGGGCACTGTCCTACCACTGAAGCAGCCAACAAGTAAGAACTATAGTTCACAAGTTAGCCTGACCTAAAGGGGCATCACTATCCTTGTTAATTCCTCTTAGTCCAGCGACTGGACATGGATTACAGAAAAGAAGGAATTTTCCCAGCAGAAGTTGCCTGAACAGGTGGGATCAGTGATTTCCACGAGGTTTTGCCATCACCTTGCTGAAGAAATTAAGTCCATGACATTGAAAGGAGGCTAACTCCAAACTTCTCATACCTTTGGTAGGAGATGGACTTTATGACTACTCTCAGCGTAGTACACCAGCACTGAACAGAATTTCTTTTTGTGTTTCTCCTGCACAACATACAGTACTCAAAGCTGCAGCAGAGAACAGGGGTAGAATGAGCTTGCAAGTTTATTGATGATCCCAGTTGCAAGTTTATTAACGTTCGCAAGATTTGAAGTTGACCCTTGGTGTTTCCAGCAACCAGAAGCAAGGCTGATGATAAAACATGATAAGAAAAATGCATAATACAATACATAGGGAAGTGGATAAAGTCAGGGAAGCAGATCAGTTATGCAGATGAGGAAAGGAAAGTTGTAATACACATGCCTTCAAACACAGCAAAGCAGTGTGTATGAACTCAGGTGTTTAAGCCCTGGGCTCTGGTTTCTGTCCTTCTCCCTTCCTTTCACCAAATGCTTACAGACCAGCTTCTTCCTCTGCACGTCAATACGGCCCTTTTGAAAAGGTTAATTACCTATACCAGCTTCAGTCACTGATAGCACAGTCTCTTCAGTCTTTATACCCAACAGATCCAATACAAGTAATTTTCAGGGACACGACTTCACAACTTGTCTGTGTGTTTAGCAGCAATGGTGTTGGTACGGCTCAGTTGTGCCAATTGACCGTACCACGTGAGAAAGAATAGGTGCAACAAGAGGAAAGGGAGGAAGAACTCTTATGTTCTATTGAGGTACAGAGTGGGGCTGCAATTTTGCAAGGGAACACCTTGAGGAACAAAGGGCACAGTTTGCAATGAGGTGATCAAGCAGTGAAATAGAGGTCTGGAGAGGTGATGAGACCTCCGTCCTTGGAGGTGTCCAGAGAGTGGCAGTCCCCGCTATACAAAAAACATGCAGACAGGTTGCAAAGGGTTCAGAGAAGAGCTATGAGGATGATCAGAAGACTCTAAGACCTGCCATATGAAGAAAGATTAAGAGAACTGGGTTTGTTCAGCCTTGAGAAGAGAAGGCTCAGTACCACGTGTCAGTACAGAAAGGATGGTTACCTAGATGATGGAGACTCCCTTTTCACAGAGTCACATGGAAAAGACAAGGAGTAATGGATACAAGTTGCTTCTGGGGAGATTTTGATTGGACTCCAGAGGAAAATTTTTCACCATAAGAGCAATTAGGCATTGGAACAGTCTTCCAAGGGAAGTGGTGGATTCCTCAACTTTAGATAGCTTTAAGGCTCAGTTTGACAGGGTGCTGGGCCATCTCATTTAAACTATTTCTTTACTTTAGAGGGTTGGACTAGATGATCTCTGAGGTCCCCTCCAACCTGGGATTCTATGATAACTGAAGTACTGTATTCAGACTTCCTTGGATTTCCTGCAACGCATCAGCTGTCTTGTTCAGGCTCTTGTTTAATCCTTAGATATTAGGCTGTTTAGCTCCCACATGATTCACTGATCAGCCCAGTAGTCAATCTCTCAGTGCTTTAGGCCTGCATCGTTTTAGCACCATTACAGCTTTGAGAGAGATGAGATACCCTACACAGCGGGCATGACAGAAAGATTTCTCGAAAATGAGCCTCCAGGAAGGCAGGTGAAACAATATGCCTTTCAGGGTAGAAGAAATGGAGTTTGATCATTCAGGCTAACAGCTGGAGAAAAGGTACAGGTCAAAACTGACTGCTGTGCCCCAAAACATGTTTTTCTACCAATGATCATAGAATCTTTGAGTGGTTTGGGTTGGAAGGGACCTTAAAGAACATTTAGTTCCAATCCCTCTGCCATGGGCAGGGACACCTCCCACTAGACCAGCTTGCTCAGAGCCCCATTCAACCTGGCCTTGAACATTTCCAGGAAAGGGGTTTCCACAACTTCTCTGGTCTGGAAGAGACAGCTCTGGGTTCCAGTGGCACAGGCTGCTACAAGCTGAAAGGATGCACAGACAGATATACCCGTCAAATTATCAAATTATCTTGCACTTTAATATTCTTTTCTTAAACGCATCCTACTGACTCCCTCTGACACAGGAATATTGGCAAATTAAGCTGTGTTTGGGATTCTGCATCCACTAAGGTGTACCCATTTCCAGGGAGGGGGCTGCCACACCTTTTCTAAGCCTGTGCCAATATCTCACCACCTCTACAATGAAGATTTTCTTCCTTAAATGTAGTCTAAATCTACCTACTTTCAGTTTGAAACTGTTACACATTGTCCTGTCACTACACTCCCTGATAAAGAGTCTCTCCCCAACTTTGATGTAGCACCTTTTAAGTACTGAAAGGCTGCTATTAAGTTTCCCTGGAACTTTCTTTTCTCCAGGCTGAATAACCAGAACTCTCTCCGTCCATCCTCACAAGAAAACCGTTCCAACCTGCCGATCATCTTTGTGGCCCTCCTCTGGACCTGCTCCAACAGGACTACATCTTTCTTACACTGACAACTCCAGAGTTGGACACAGTGCTCAGGCGAGGTCTCATCAGGGTGGAGTAGAGGGGCAGAATCACCTCCCTCAATCTGCTGGCCATGCTTCTCTTATCTAGCCCAGGGTGCGACTGGCTTTCTGGGCTGTGAGCACACATCGCCGACTCTTGCTCAGTTTTTCGTCTACCAACACCCAAAATGCTTCTCTGCAGGGCTACTCTCAATCTACTCATTGTCCAGCCTGTATCTGTGCTTGGGGTTCCCCCAACTCACATGCAGGACCTTGCACTTGGCCTAGTTGAATGTCATGAGGCTTGTTCTGAAGCCTCTGTTAGAGTCTTGGGTGAAAAAATGACTGAATGGAACACTTTATTTGGCTCTCCTGCTGATGAATTCTCTGTGATACCTAAGTCCTGCTCTGAAGAATTTGCCAGCAGTTTCTGGAAGAGAGCAAAGCTGCCACTGTGTTGTTTGTGAGCAGTTGGTAGAGTGCTGTGAGAACTGGGATGAAGAAGGATTTATTCTGTGCAGCCTGCAAGCTTATCTTTCATGAAGCAAGCACTTTTTGATAATGTGTCATGGAGAAAAATACCCAAGGAAGGTCCTGACACCTCTAACTGCCTGTAACTCACTTTATTGACTGTAAACAAGCCGTAATTCTGCTGTTCCCTGTCAACCCAACCCTGATGCCACTAGATGGTGCTTTTAATCTCTGGTAGAAATCTGCTATGCTCACAGGCTCAGGTTTTGTCATCACACAGGCACTCTGGAACTTTGGGAAAGAGGGATTTTTGCAGGAGGGAAAACTTATCCTGCATGAGGAGAGACAGCCAGAAACACAGATATAACAGTTAAAAAAAAAAAAAAAGAAGAAAAAAAGAAAAAAGAAAAAAAGGAAAGAAATTCTGCACTGCCTTCTTTCAACAGTATTGGTACACTTGTGATCCCGAAGCAAAATACGCTCTCTGGGTGCCCTGACAGCTGCTGACAGTAAGGGACAATCTGGTCTGTAACAGCAGTGCTTTTTAACGGTGGCACTGGCCAGGCTCCATCAGGGCTGAACAGGCTGGAGGACTCACAGCTCCAGATCAGCCCTGGAAAGTCTGCACGTATGCAGATTGCCCTGGAAGCATTGGTCCTTGTGTTTCCAGACTCCCAGACCATCTGGCTCCTGGCTCAGACACCAGCCAGTGGGATGCAGGTGTTTGGGCAGCCTGGTGAGCGAGCTGGCCTGTGAGCCAGGCAGTTCTGGGGATCCAGTACTTCACTGAAGCCACCGGCTCCACGTCCTGAGCTGTACAGCCACCCTTTCGGCTGCATGGGTATTAAAAAAAGACTTTGGTTCTGAAGTCATTTGTTATGAGGCAAGTAGTAGGTAAAAGCATCACCCATTTCTGTTCAATTCTTGCCTGTTCCCTTAGGTTTTATTCCGGCCAACCAATGCTTCTTCTTCCCGCCTCTCTGGGCTGAACAGAAGATAAAATTGCAACGTTTATATCAGAAGGGTGATGCTTCCAATGGTGTGGGCCCATCATTTTTTGTTTGCATGGGCAGTTCCATATTTGAAGAAAATATGGCCCCTCTCTCAAAAATCACTGCTCTGCAGTCTTTGACAGAAGTCTGGCCTGTGCCATCATTCAGAAAATTTCAATGAATGTGATTCTTTTGCTGATGTTTGTTGTAGAACAGCCAAAGCAGATGCTAAAGTCATGATGGCTGGAAGTGTCATCTTCATTTGATTAGTGTCTCCTGAAGAGAATAAGGGGTTTCTGGTATAAAAGTATGGGGCTGCATTGACTACAGTGATATAAGAATGGCTGCTAAAGTCGTCATCATCCTCAGGCGACACTGTATAGTCTAGGATGACATCTATTAAGTCCAGGTAGCTTCTGTTAGATAATATACATTGGCTAATTTAGTTATCTTTTGAAGATCATTTTCATTTCCAGTTTTAGGAATAAATATAAAAAAGTGTATTGGTATTCAGAAACATACCTTAGTATCTGCATTATATTTCACACATTGAAACTTACCTCCTGTTACTGAAGAAGTTAGTGTTGCAGTGATAATTTGTTCTCTATTCTGTGTCACTTTTCTCTTTTCACTAAATCTTCCCGGATAAATTTCGAAGACAATAATAGTTATACAGAAAAAAGTACTATTATTTTAAAGATGTCCTGAGCACAATCCCAACAAATTAAGATCTTTGTTATTGACTTTAGAATTTCATATATTTGTAAAGCTAACTGAGATGGTTACAATTCCTAACACCTTTTGTACAATATAGCAATAATATCTTGCTCAGATACAACTGTATTGTACTACAAACCCCTCAAGTTGCATGGGAACAGATCTTTCAGAAAGATATCCAGTCTTGATTTAAAGGCACCAAGCTGAACTACCTTCCCTGTAAGTACATGTGCACTGCTCTGCTGTGATTTGCCCAGCTTCATCTTAAACCATTGCTGTTTGCTATTCCTTCCTCAGCTGAAGAAGAAGTAAATTCCATAAAGCAACATGATACGTGTATTTACCAGAACTATGTTATAGACCTCACAACATATTCCAGCCAACTGGAATATGGAACTGGACAGCAACAAAGGAAGCCTTAACGAGATACGTCTTTTCTTATGTTAGACTTTTCCATGATAAGAAGAAACATTTACATGGTAAAGACAAAGCCACCATTGTACATTCCAAATTCAAATAACAGTAATAATATTTTCTGGCTCCAGATTTATGTTTCCATCTGGCTGAAGTGACTTGGCAACCGAAAGCATAAGCTTTGTTTCAATTCTTGGTATCAACAAGTACCCTTAAGGCATATTAGGGAGGTATGACAAAAATGTAGCGAATGCCAGAAGCAGTGAAGCTTAGTTACTGGCTTGCCAACATGAGAGAAATATAATCTGCATTTTGTAAGTATGAATATAGAACAAGCCCTGGCATTGCAAGCCGCTGTCAGTCAGGAGGAACTTCCTACTTCTCTCCAGAATGTATTTCATTTTATGCCAATTTATTTTTACAGTGTGGTTTAGTGAAAGCAGGATTAAGCACAATGGTGTGGCATAAAACAGCGCATATGTACACTCTGTATACACATTTTCTTATTCCACATCGTTGCACTTAGCCCAGCACTCCCTGAGTAATGGATAACTAAGAATGAATTAATCTCAAGGGGGGTTTGGACATTATTTTCAGTGTCCTAAAAGTGTCTTGAACAAGTTTAAAAACCTTGTGGTTTTTCAAGCCCTCCATTCAGGGTGTCTGTGTATTAGAGGCCCTTGTCTCTGCACTTTTCATGAAGGTAGCTCTCTGATTTGTCATCCTTACAGTTCCTGAGCACTTTGCAAGTTGTCCCAGAGAAGCACTGAATGAAGAAGACAGCACAAAAACAGCCATGGGTTTGTGTTTGTTGAGCAGATTCTGGAAAATCTGGCTTTTGTGAAAGCAGATGAACTAGTGGGAGAGGATGAAACTACACATCCATATCTTCATCCCTTAATGTAAAGCTGTACATGTGAGCAAACAACTCACTGCGTCTAGGAGCTTGGCTTCCTTCATCTAAAAGAATCAGACATAAATTAGTTCCAGATGTTGACTCTGTTTTTTGGTTTTAACTTTGGCTGAGCTACAGGAATCACCTTCTGGCCTTACTTGTCTCCTGTTGTTCCACATTCTAAGTTTTCCACGTCTCATGTTTTGAGGCGCAATGGGAAAAATCTAACACAACCACCCTTCCCTTTTACACGGATTTTTATTGTTGGCAAGATTCCCCTCAGAGGACAGTTACAAGACTGAGCTCACCTATTTCACCAGATCAGACGAGGAGCCTGGAGCAATGTTTGCCGTCAGTTCCAGGCTGTGACCTTGAACACAGTGAAATTTCATGGCGCAATTTTTTTCTCATTATGCAACTGCTCGAATCCCAGTGAATAACAGCCACACTGCAGTAGGTTTTCAAGTTCATCAGGTCCAAGCAGGATTTCAGCCTCCTCAATTGTTTGGAGATAGACATTATGGAGAAAACAATAGAATTTGAACTCTGAGCCAAATGTCTCCTTCTCTTTCTGCTGCGTTACAGTAGAGTAAGTGATGAGAGACACACTTGTATGGTTTGTTTTCTATCCTAACAGAACTCTTGAGGAGTGACTTTTATAGCTGACAATTTAAGGTTTTACCTCAGAAAGTGGTCTGCTGCAGAAAAAAAAAAAAAAAAGTTTTACTGCTTTTCCTACACAAAGCCTGGCTATTTAAGCAAGCTGCACCATCTGAAATGTTAACCTCTGTCTGCTGCCTGCACAGCTTGACGCAAACAGCCTCACTGTTCTTGCCTCTGAAGTAAATCTCTTTCTGAGTGGTGGACAGTAGGGCAGAACGGGGAAGAGTCCCTCCCAGCACTACCATTGCCTTTCCCGTGTTGCTTTCTGCCCTGAGCCCAGTTGCCCAGGGCCACTTCAGACTCAGACTACAATCCCTGGCTCCCACTCCATTGCCCTCAAGCAGGACCAGACAGATCCCCTCCCACTCTTTACTGGAATGCTGGAAGCCCAAAAGTCCAAGGAAGTCAATCATAGCCAATTTTGTCCTGGGCTGCATAACAAGAAAGGTGACCAGCAAGTCAAGGGAGGTGATTCTCCCCCTCTACTCCTCCCTCAAGAGTCTCCACCTGGAGTACTGCATCCAGCTCTGGGTCCTCCAGCACAGGAAAGACATGGACCTGTTCGAGTGGGTCTAGAGATCCCTTTATGTGGGATCTTTTATAAGAAAGGCTTCGGGAGACTTTTTACCCAGGTCTGTAGTGCCAGAACAAGGGCCAACAGTTTTAAACTGAAAGAGAGTAGAGTTAGATTAGACATGAAAAAGACATTTTATGATGAAGTTGGTGAGGCACTGAGACAGGTTTCCTTGAGAAGTTATGGATGCCCCATTGTTAGAAGTGTTTAGTGTCAGGTTGGATGGGGATTTGGAAACTTAATGTAGTGAAAAACGTCCCTGCTTATGGTAGGTGAGTTGGAGGTAGATGATATTTAAAGGTCCCTTCCAGCCCAAACCATTCTATGATTCTATAAGGGAATGTGAAAGATAGAAAGTGGGTTTTTTTTCTGAGGAGAAGGAAGAGAATGGCAAGGGAAGAGAGTGTTAAAGGCAAGCTCACAGTATGATTAACTGTCAAGGAGTGGTTAAGAAAGGTAAGAAAGTGAGAAAAATCTTTTTTTCCCAGGAACAACTTCCTGAAATTGTTCACTCTTCTTCAAATCTTCATCACCCCTTTTTTGTCTTATCCTTAAGCCCCAATTCAGATCCCTGGATCTTCCTTCAAACCCACATCTTCATCCTCCAGAGCCCCACTGATCCTTCTTGTGACTCATTATCACATCTATCTCCATAAAAACCTTCACACTTCTTCTGTCACAGTGACAAAATGCAGTTTTGCCTGAGATGTCTCAAATCAGCTCTGCTACAGGGCACAGGAAAAGATTTAAGACGCCACAGCAGCCTTAAAGAACGCATTAACAGTTGCAAACATGTTATTTCAAGCGAATGCAAGTGTTCAAGAACATCTGTATTTGTACATGTGCATGCACAGTGGGGTGCACGATATAGCCTACATGGTAAGAGACCGATACTGCTTGAAGTCTTGTCTTTCCTTTCTAATTAAGCATTGAGTAGTAAAAGAATTAACTCAAAATGGCTTCTACAGCTGTTTGACATTTCTCATTGTAACAAAACCCAGATCACTGCATGTGAACTTATATGTTCCCTTCATTGGAAAAGGGTTTGATCCTGACCTTGGTTTGGAAGAAAATGTCATTGGTCTAAGGATACGTATCAATGAGGCTTTATTGCTGTCTGGTAGGGGTTTGGGAGATCTGAATTCTTCACTTTAGAGCTGGGAAAATTGCAGTTTCCTCAATCCTCTTCACCTAGATGATGGAATACAGGGAAAAAAATTAGTTGTGACCCAGGAAATATTTACTACAGCCAGCTCTTTTCTGATTGAACTAAAACTGAAAGCAAATTTAAATTACTGTAAATAATAACTTTAGTCCACAATTTGTGGCAAAGGTAGGAAACTATCAATCTTACCTTCACACCTCTGCTGTATTTAAAATTCTGTCTTATTTTTAAGAGGTTCATTCATAGAATCATGCAATCGTAGAATGCTATAGGAGGGGGCAGTCACAACATCTCTGGGCAATTTATTCCAAAGTCTTGCCACCCTCAGACTGAAGAATTTTTTCCTAAGATCCAATCTAAATCTATTCTCCTTTAATTTAAACCCATTTTGCCCTGTCCTATCGCTGGACACTCTTGCAAAAAGTCCCTCCCCAGCCTTCCTGTAGGTTCCCTTCAGGTATTTGAAGGCAGCTATTAGGACCCCCGAAGTCTTCTCTTTTCCAGACTGAACAATCCCAGCTCTCGCAGCCTGTCCTCGTAACAGAGCTGCTCCAGCCCCTGGATCATCCTTGTGGCCTCCTCTGAACATGGTCCAACAGATCCACATCCCTCTTATGGTGGGGACACCAGAACTGGATGCAGTATTCGAGGTGGGGTCTCACAAGAGCAGAGTATAGGGTTAGAATCTCCTCTCTTGACCTGCTGACCACACTTCTCTTGATGCATTCAAGCATGAGCAGGGAACTTGACATATTTAAAAGCTAAATATAACACCCCTCCCACACATATATTTATTCAAATTCTTAGTTCTTGTGATGCTTTCAAGTTCTCAGTGAACATTGTATTGACCTTTCTGTAATTTTCTTTTTTTTCAGTCACGACACTGTCTGATATTTAGACTGATTATTGGCTGAATATTAGCTGCAAAAATTCCCAAGTTCACAACAAATTAAATTGATCCTTAAAATCATCATTTCATAGTATGAGGAAGGATCAGTGTGACCCACAGTCATTATAAATCCTCTGGAACATACTTAAGTTAAGCTTCAAAAATGTGAGTCAAAATTAAGCTGTATCCTGTTAAAATGTGAGGAGAAAAGGAGATGGGAGAAATGTCACAAAAATGTCAAAATATGAGGACTTTCACTGAGCATTTAATCTGAAATTTATTCATAGTTTGAATAATTATGTTTAGGATGTATTAGGAAAAGGTTATTGTTTATGTTTTATAGAGGCTTGTTTTTTCTGGATTAATTTAATTCCAACAACCATTCAAGTAGACTTCACTGTGCCACACAATGCTGAAGAAACATTCGATTTAATTCTATTAGTTGTCAGCAATAATCTATATCTCTCTTCCCTGTCTCTATCTCTACATATATGTATGTACAGTAGTTTATTGCTATTTAGAATAATATACTTATAGTGTATTGGCATATTATAATATTATCATTATTTTATTCCAGTATACAGGTATATATTGCAATATAGCTACATGAAATTAAAAGTTAAAATGACATAAAAAAGCTCCTCTTCCAGAAAGAAGATTGTTAAAGATTAACCAAACTTTACAATTAAATGGGAAGTCCTAGTTAATGGTCCGTATTTCAGTTTCTTTCCTCATATCCATCACTACTCAGTTGAGCACCTTGTTGATATTAATTTATTCATCCTCACTGTGGTGTTGCATCCCTTTCATTTCAGTCAGGTACTGAACAAGCAACAATGGGACAGGTTCCTAAAGGGACAGGTTTCTGAAGGGACGCAGGGATGGAAATGAAATCAGAAGTCGAAAGTGGAAAGATGTTCATGCTGGGGTCTTGTCTGAGAAGACCAAACATTTGAACTTCTATTATGGAGAAAAAGAATCTCAGCCTTTCCACATTTTTTCTAAATATATTAGCCACTGAAGTGTCACGGGGATGTGGAATCCTACCAGCTGTATCCAAGAGATCCTGTTGCTGTCTCGCTTTATTAAATGAAAACATCAGCCTGGCTTCACTGTGGAGACCAGTCTCTGTGATACACATAAAGCATATTCAGAGAATGCTGAAGAGGTCTGCTTCCTCCAATGACAAAGGCCACAGAATGTCATCTTTCTGAAACAACAAAAAAAATTATTGTTGCAAAACAAACATAGCTACAGCTCTGAAATGACAATGCTGTTAACTAGGGGAGCTGGGGAACTGAACTTAAAAAATATAATACTTAATTCCAACTAAGTTCTGTTTGATAATTTCAAAATATTTTCACAGTTGAACAAAGGATGTGTCATCAGCTGTTTACTTCATTTAAAACATCCATGACACTTCATTATCTGTGGTCTATATTGACCAATATGTTATAAAGGACCAATCCATTAAAAGACCTCCTAGCTCCAATCATATAACAGTCGGCAATTGCACATTCATCCAGACAATTTTCTTATGTAATTAAGCAATGATGAATTCCATTTTCCTTGCACTGACTCTCTAGATGTCAAGTTTGTACTTAAAAATGGATACGATTTATGTATTCTTCTCTCCATGAGGTTGACTGCTCAAAGTTTGAAGGCAATGTCAGCATTGAGTTCAGCTAAAATCAGAGACCATAATAAGAAGAAAAGCTGTGACATTTTTCTTAATGTCTTGAAGGTTTGAATACTCTTATCCAAGTAGTAGAGCCTGTTAGTTTTAAATACAGAATCATAGAATCATAGAATGGTTTGAGCTGGAAAGGAACCTTTAAAAGACATCTAGTACAATACACAACATTACTATTCTGATTAACAGATTTTGATTTCCACAATATTTAGTTTCCTAACTAAAAGGACAACATTAAATATCTTTGAAAATCTTCAGATAGCAAGTATATTGATGTTACTTCTTTATATATAGAAATAGCAAAAGTATAATATCATTATCTTATTAAAGAAATTATTATTTAAACAGAAGTTATCACTTATTAATGCCTCATAACAACCTTATTAAAGCTAAGAACTCCAAGAGTTGGATCAGAGACTGATTTTTCTCAATGACAAAAAACTTACTCAATTCCACAGTTAATATTAGGTTGAACTATATGTCTCCAGCATTTTTCCTTTGAGTCAATACTTCCGCAACTCATTCATCCAAACAAGCAAGACGTCAGCCAGGATATTTTATGTTCCCTTTCCACCTCAATGACTACACTACTAATTTAGTCACTGTTCCTACTTTGTACCTGTTCCTACATCTTTAGAGCACCACATCACTGAGACTGGTGGTTGTATCTCCTTTTAAATCTGATTTCCTTGTTTTTCATTAACAGTGGCACCACTGTAGAGTAGTTGTAGAGTATACTAATATAGTGACTTTTCTCTCTTCCTATATGGAGAATAAAAAAGGAAAAATGAATAGACTAAACCATGGCACTTGTTCATTCAGATTTTTTTTGTCTCCGTACAAAGGAGGAATCAACATTAAAAATATTCCTCACAACTGACAAACTGTTGATTACCTCAATAAGGAAAAATACAACAGACTGAGGCTGAACTAAGACATTTGTTTGTCTCTGGGGCAGACAATTCTGATCTAAAAAAATGGGAAAATTATTGTCAATCTTCAGAGAGATTGCAAAACCCACAAAAAAAAAAAAAGGATCTGTTGTTTAGGATCCATAAACAAGAGCTACATGGAATGTCCTGCAAGCAAATTAAATAAGACCATCCTTTCACCGGTTTCACCATCCTTACTTCAACAAGTAAAATACTTTTTTGATGGATGCTAAAAAACCATCTTAACAGTTCATTTTATATAGAGATCTTTTTATCAATACTTCTGAAGGAGATTAAACATTGAAAAATTATTTATTTTTTATTAGTTATTAGTGGTTCTTCAAAACTGCATCATCATTTGAAAAGAAATACTTGACGGATAAGAATCTTTGGCTCCTTGATTTTTGTGAAAGAATCAGGTATTTTTCTACTTTGATTGTTGTAACAATAAATATGATTTCATTATCATTTATATTTGTTTTATCCAAAGACATAGTACACCTAATTTCACCTGAAAAGAACTGACAGAAGTTGATGCCAAGTGAGAGTTGAGTCCACAGCAGAAACATACTGCAATAATCTGTTCATCTCATAACCAGTAACAAATAATATATCCCCTCTACCATAGGTTATTATTTTTAGAAGTTAAGGAGAATTCATTACCATTTGACCAAAGATCTAATTTTCATTTATAAACTCAATCAGTGATTTTAAAAATTATTAAATGTTTTACATAAAACTGATAGTTTTCAATCAGGTCATTTGATGTAAATTATGATTAACTACTCTATAATTAAACTCATGTGTTTTGCTGGAAGAATTTTTTTTGACTTGCATAGAAAATGCCTAGTATTTTAAATCCTATCTTCTATATAATTTGCTATAATGGACAGATAATGACTCTAGGGAATGCTGACAGTAGTGCTGAAATAGAATCTGCAAATTCAGAGCATACTTACGCTTCACTTTCCTTTAACTATGGTTAAATCTGTTTTAAATCATTTTCTCATTTTCACTGGCTGAATTTAATTAGTCTGCAGAAGAACAGATTATTACAGCTGATGACCAACAACAAATTTTTCTTTTTTGGTACTGAAAGGTTCTTATTATGATTTTTTATAACTTAAAGAACAAAGAAATAAGAAAGGAAATATTGCTTAGTTACTTAATATTAACTACCTCTTTAAACCACAAAAACTCCTTGGGAATTTGTATGCATTTATACAGCTTGTCCTACACTGATTTATCAACTTATTGAACTATTGATGGATGAGTGATTCTGATTCCTTACCTGAATGTAAGTACTTATGTATTTTTTTTTTAATTTAGAATCATCTAATGGTGTGCTTTGGAAGGGACTTTTAAGGATCATGTCTTTCCAACATCCCTACAACGGGTAAGGGACACATTCCACTAGACCAGGTTGCTCAAAACCCCATCCACCCTGGCCTTGAACACTTCCATCTATAACTGCTCTGGGAAACCTGTGTCAGTGTCTCACCAACCTCACTAAAAATTTCTTCTTTACAGCTGGCCTAACTCTACCCTTTTTCAGTTTAAAACCGTTGCACTTGTGCTCTTGTCTTAGGCTCTGATAAAAAGTCTTTCTCTTGATCCCAATGTAGACCTTTGAGGGACACCACTTGTTACTGGTTTCCACTTGGACATTGAGACATTGACTTTAACTCTTTGGATGTTACCATTCTCAGCAGGGAAAATGTTTCGTGGGATCGTGTCAAAGGAATTATACAAGACAAGATAGATGACATCAGACATTTTTCATTCATTCTTTCTTCAATAAACACAAAATATTTTTGGTGGATATTTTCTTGTGGACATTTTCCAACATAAAATATTTGACCTTGATGTAATAAAATACATATACAGCTCAAAATTACTTAGTCAATAATCAAATGAGTAAAGAAGAATTGTTGAATTTGTGTTGCCGTAGCCAAGTATTCTTTGAGAGGTGCTTCATTGCTTCTCAGTTAAATTTTCTTCTGCTTTAAATTTGGATGTTTTTCCCTAATGGAACTAAATATCCCCCATAAAAAAATAAATCTTAAATATAAATCCCATCAAATGTCATTAATATAACTGACAAAATACATTCAGGTCAAAATTTATTTCTTAGTGTCCCTAATGTTGGGATAAATTCAATTTTGGGCTACATTTTGTTTCTGAAATGTACTTCCAGAGGACTGTCAAAAAAGGAGTGTAGATGTGCCAACATGGGCATACTGAGGTATTTCATCTCTGAATATATCTGTTTCTTCTGACTGCTCTTTGGAAAATCTACTAACAAACATGTTTGAAAGCTGTTTCATATGTGAATGGAAGGGAAGCAGCTAAACCAACAGGAAAGGAAAGATTTTTAAGGTTATAAAGATTTCTTGCAAAATATCTATTTTCTATGCCACACTTCCCTATCATTAGGCTTAATACAGTGTCATAAATATATCAATAATACAAAAACTTCCTCTGGAGGTAGCTCAAAAGATACTGATTTTAATTTTGTCATGATCTTCTATCAAAAAAATTCCACACCCATGAAAAATAACAGAATATTTGCAATACAGGCAGAGCAGTACTTCTGGACAGTGGGATTAAACTATTTTTTACATTCATTTTGATTTACAATAGGATTTTTTAAGGGAATTGAATGTTTTTGTGGTTTTTTTTCAAGATTTAAAAAGATTATTTGAATATCCATGAAGACCCTAAACAATGTTCTGGGAATAGAAAGTGAGAAAGCTCCAGAAGAATAAGTCATTAGCCTGCTCCTATCAACTATTTTATAGAATTTTAGAATTGAGTAAGAAGCTTAGGGATAGGAATCATTTGTTTAGCAAGTCATAAGAGTGCCACACAAAAAATGAACAAACTGCAATCCACAATCAAATCTTGTTACACAGTAACAAAGACATTCACTCTGCATGATAGAGAGGCTGCCTCTATATCTGCTTTGTAAAACAGTTCAGAGTTATATATATTTTTTTATTTTATTGGTTTGTTTTCTTTTAAATCACTAATGGAAGAAATCAAGTCAAATCTCACGTATGAGAATTCCCAGTTCATCTTCAAAACCATGTCAATCGAAAGATAGGGCAGTTGAGTTCAGTGAGTGATCTGCAACACAAAACAGGGAAAGTCTTCTATACAGCACGGGATGGCATGTAATATAGAATCATCAGACTGAATCCAACAGTCAGAAATTTTTTAAACTGCAAAATTCATTGTAGAATAAAAAGATTTATTACAAGTCCTCAGACCAAAGGATGCATTTCCTAAGGCTTTGGATGTCATCTCCTAAGAAACCTAGCAAACATTTTGGTTCAGAACTCCACCCACACAATATACTGTTCCACCTCAGCTGGGTATTATGTGTAATAATATACTCAAACTACATTTAATGTGCAGAGTGTTAGAGAAAGACTGTGACTCCTGCTTGAATGAACACATTCCAAAAGCTGCACCCGTAATAGTGAATCCAACAGTGATGGGAAATATGACTTTGCACTGAAATTTGATTTTTATCTCCATTGCTGAACTGTCAGAATGGTCCTTGAAGCTGTTTGTGCTTGGATGTGGGAACACTGTCCCATACCTTTCCTAGGTGGCGTTCAGGACCTACACCAGACCTTGTTTGAGCACTCACTGAGATGTAGATTCCTTCTTTCAGAGCATAAATGTGGGAGGTTATGGTAACTGGTCTCACGGCAGCAGAAGAGTAGCTCACAAGTTTTAGCACACCCAAGTACTCTTCCAGTAATGAGGGATCTGTTGGCGTGGCCTTGCCATTTGTGGATGTGAAGGAATGAACTGAAAAATCCCATGGCAAATGCACAGATCCCAGAGCAGGGGCATAACTGAAACATCTCAAGTATTGACATCTTCAAGAAGAAGTCAAAGTAAACTATTTTCATACAAACGTAAAGTTGTTTGTGCCCCAAATTTTACTTTTATGTTTTCAGGCTAGTATAACTGAGTTGTGCTTACCTCAGTTAGTGTATTGTTAAACTGGTTTAAATGTTGTCATGATATCTAGTCACCTTTCATTTGTATGTCTATTTTTGGAAGTCAATATTTACCTGGTCAACATCTGAAACCACTCTTCAACCTACTATGATTGGCAAAAAAGTTTTCTGTGGTTAAACTTAATAGCATGGCCATAGGCGCAAGTACTTAGACAAATCATGTCACATCGTTACAGTTTTGGAACTTCCAAAACTAGGCAATCGCAACCAAACAGTCTCTTAGTAACGGTCTTTTGTCCGTGTTAACTCTCAGATCACACCCAGGAATTGTGTGGTGGTGATAATCTTGAGTTATTCAGACACACACTCAGCTGAGTAGTTGTGCACTTGCCTTTATTGGACAAACTCTGTTCACTTCTGTGTGAACACCTAGTGCACACCTACTTGTAGCCACTTACAGATGTCTTAATCTGCCAGCTAAATCCCATCTGCAGTTCATTATTTCTACTGCTCACAGAATTATTTTTTAGTGTTGGAAGTGCTGCAATAAAAAGGTGTCAGCTAACACAGAATTATGTCTCAGTTCTTAAAGATATTACAAAGGTAACAAAAGCTCCCTTTGGTTGTTAATAACTATAATATTTCTCTCTCCAACTACGCAGTCTCCACGCCAAACACCAACTGAAAAATTCTAGCTCAGCTATTGCTTCATTCAACATTAAATCTGCAATTAATAGGTTTATTTTTTTTTATGGTTAGGATGCATTCACAACAATAAGCATAGTAGGCTGGGATTATAATTCAAAACCCTCAGTTTTGCAGAATTCCGGAACTGTTGGTTAATGTAGCTCAATGTGATACTGTCAGTAACAAATCTCATAATTGCTTACAGGGAAAAGGCAATTTCAGCAAATGCTCCTTCATTACAGGTGGCTGGTAGAAATTGCTTTCAGTCAATTATGCCTTCAGTTGCTTTGGGTGAATGAGGTAGCTTCCTTTAGCTCATTATAAGCCCAAATCCACAATAAGTAAGTAAATATTTTGACACAGTGTTGAAACTAACTTCTGTAAAATCATGTATAATGTTTATAAGCATTGAAAAGGTCACATGCTGTATAATTACCATTCAGCACATTCAGTGCCAGCTAAAGGAAATTCATGATTTTACTAGCCAGTCACTATCACTAGAGTAGTATTTTAATCCTGTGAGCAGTCAATAGTTTTCTGAAATATTGTCAGAGATGGTGTGGCTGATAAATATCCATGTCTTGTATCACCTCTAGAGAAGGAAGTAGTTAAGCAATAGGAAAACATGTACCTTGATTACGGGATAAAGTGTATACTAATATATACTGCACTAGAAAAAAACAGATCTATCCATTTTGAAATAGAATTATATCGCATTACCTCAAAGAATAGACTGAATAAAAATAATAAAAGATCAAATATTCTGGCTTTCTATAGAAACAAAATCTTTTGGGGAACAAAAAATAAAAAGATATTCTAGTTACCCAGAAGATTCATTGATTCTTTTGACATGGCTCACATTCAGACTTTGTCATCCTTGCTTCATCTCCCTTACAAATGTGAGATTACTACCACCCACTTTCAGGAGAGGTGGTTGTAAACCAGCACTGAGTTGTCATGGAAGAGACTTTTTCAGGGGAACACACTGACGTGGCAATCGGGAAAGCAGAGTATATCTGGAGCAATTTCTATGAATCATAGAATCACTGTGATTGGAACAGGCCTTCACGATCATCAAGTCCAGCCGTTACCTAACTCTATCAGGTCCACAACTAAACCCTGACCCTGAGCACCACATCTAGATGGATTTTAAATAAATCCAAGGATGGCGATTCAACCACTTCCCTGGGCAGCCTGTTCCAGGCTTTGATAACCCTTTCAGTGCAGAAGTTTCTCCTAATGTCTGACCTAAAGCTCCCCTGGTGTAACTTGAAGCCATTTCCTCTTGTCCTATTAGTTGTAACTTGTGGGGAGAGAACAACACCCACCTTGTTACAACCTCCTTTCAGGTAGTTGTAGAGAGCTATAAGGTCTCCCCTCTGCCTCCTTTTTTTCAGACTAAACAAGCTAATGAAGATCTGGGTTAGCCTGTGCAATATCATGATTTCTTTGATTTTCATAAAATCTTTGTCCTCAAAGCAGGAAATATGATGTGAAATCCCACAGCATCTGTTGAGTACAGAAATAGGCCAAAAATTGTCTGAAGGTCCCAGGCACTGTGAAAAGAGATTTCTGTTAATTACACATTGAGTTTAAACTGCAGGTACAATGACTATGTTTCAAGAAAAAACAAGAGCACTTGAATATTGGTGGATCTGATTATTGTAACAGCACTTAAAATCTATGGCACTTTTCTCACATTTTATTTTGAAACAATAACTTTGCAGTGACAAACCTCTGTAAATATTTTTGTAAATGTAAGCAAACCACTAGACTAGAATTTTTTACTTATTTCTGGGGATCTAATTTAAGCAGACGAAATGGAAGCAAATGAAGAAAAAGAGGGTATCGCCTCTTTTAAAAAGCAGACTAGTTGTCCACTTGCTTTGGAATGATATTTCATTATGCTTTAGGTATTATCCCATTCACTAGGGCTAGGGTAGATAGGCAGATAGAATACCATCCCTCATGATTAATGCTATGACTGTGTAAGGCCACGCACCTTATTGTTACTCTGAATATTAAATATCAGTATCTCTTCACAAATGCAAATATTAAATATCAGTACCTCTTCACAAACGTAAATATTTGCATGATTCCTTTCTCCTGTTAAATTGTAAGATTAAAACTACAAAGCCTGCCATTAAAATGCAAAAGGTAATTGCTGAGTGTTCGTGAAGGAACAAATCCAACAAACTGACCTCCTGTTTAGACTGTGTCCACATGATCTCAGCCTCATGATCTCACTGTTTCCATACCATTTGCTATGAACTGATTACTTCCAAGGTGATACCTTGTATAGATTCGAGAGAAAGGGTATATAAGGGATGGTGTTTTAATATCTAAAATTTAGCTTTTGTCCTTTCTGCTTTCCTGTGTTCAAGAAGGACAGATGGTAGAGATCTTCATGGTTGTAGACTCTCAAAGCTTGTATGATATTAATTGCAGTGAGGAACTCTCACCTGTACTCAGAGAAAAAGATAGTATTGTTTTTCTATGGTAAAAGACAATTTATGTTCATCAACATGTCGACTCTTGTTACTGAGGAGGGATATATTCTGTACATCTGTTTGACACACTTCCTTAGCAGCCCAACAGCAGCTGTAAATAGTCTAAAGTTTAAAATGCTTAGCCAAAGTTTAGAAACAACCTATTGAGACAAGAAATATAAACTGGTTTTTAGAAGACATGTTATGGATTGGAAAGAAACTAATTCATTTATCAGTAGTTTAAGTGGGACTAGGCTAAAAGCTCAGAAAGTCCATTGTAGCTCTCCATCCTAGATTTCTTTTGATATGGAACCATAAGAAGTGTAGCAAACATATGTTCTACATTATGTTTTAAGAACACGATTTTATATACAGGCTAAAATCTCTAAATGATCCAATTACTTATTGCCAACATTTTTCCAACTTGTTTTTCAAATGATGTCTGACCATGAATGTTTAAACTTCAGTCAGCTGACAGTGGCAAAACTATATTAAATATTACTAAGAGCCAACGTAGAACAAATTGCCTGAAACCGTTGTTGAGACTTAAACTCTGGAGAATGCAGGTGAATTCCTCAAAGCTAGCAGGAAATGGCCATAATATGAAGAAGTCCTCAGCTGGTAAGCAGTCCTCATGGCCAAAACATGCCTATTCCATGATATACATACACACAATACACATAATATTAGAGAGAACACCAAACGAGCTGCTGTGCTTTCAGTGCTAAAAGCTGCTTTCTACACTTCCGTGGACACCAAAGCTATGCAAACCTGACAGAATGTTGAGTCAAACACTTAACACATCATCAAGAACTGGACTGTTTCTATTTATTCTGCAAGGCTCATATTAGTACTCTACAAAAGAATTTGTTTTTCAAGGACAATGTACGACTTCCTTCGGGTTTAATCCCATACAAAATAAGGATAAAGCTATTTTAATCCATTTTTATTTGTCCATAAAAATTGAGATTAAATATCAGGATTATTTAAATATGACACTCCCTTGGGAGTTGCTGGGAGTCATTCAGTGTTAAGCTAGGCTGAACTGATTGTGAAATAATTGTAAGAGTGTATTTGATTTTAAATGATAGATAATGCCTAAGTAAATGGCAGGGATTAGCTGGAAGTTACAACAGGTGTGATACAACAAAATAGCCAAAGAACACCTTTTATAAAGAACACCTCCAGAATATATACAAAGCTCCACAGATCCTGAAAAACTGTAGTATCATGACTTTCATACTATTTTACTGTAATATTAGCAGGTAAATTAACCCAGAGACAACTTCATATTTTGATAGTATTGCTCACATTGAATTCTACTGGTGTCTAGAGTAACAGCCAGGTAAAAACCTAAACATTTCTTATACCACTTGGAAACACGTATGACAAACACAGAAAAGGTTTCTCAGCTTGGATATGATAAGCTATTGCTTAAGTGTCAAAATAAGTGAAAACAAAGATAAGTATCTCAAATTACTTCATGTCTTGATACTATTAATTTCTACAATCTTCCTAGAAAGTTTGAAGATGAATTCTCATCCCTTTCATTAAAAGTCCATTGATTTATTCTTTAAAAAGGGATAGTATAAAGAAAGATTTGTTTCCATGCCAAACTGATGGCAAGATATGGTTTTTTTCTGTATCGGTTCCAAATGAGTCAATGTTAGGAACTTCTCTTTTACAGCTGAAATGTATTAGGTAGTAACTTAGTATCATTCAGTTATCTTCGCTACTTTGAATAATTTGCAACTACCAGAACACCAAAACCTCAATATATGGCAAGCTATTTGTCTGTTACACATTTTATGCCCACAGAAGTCTGTGGTTCCCAGTAGCATATGAGCAAAGGTGACAACAGCGTGATTTTCCAGTGCAAAACAGGGCTAGAGTCTGTATCTTTACACAGAGCTCTGAGCGCTGGGCCGTTTGGCTCCTCCAGTGCTTTGTGATGTCCACCAACATGTTTATTTTACTATTTTACCTCCGTTTCACAGGAGTTTGTACAATGGCACTACTACTGCCATAAGATAGAGACAGTTTCCATGTTGTACTAATAATTCCTTATTTTGGACAGAAAGATATCTCTGGGGTTCTTTTTCCTGGCTGAGAAATGTGTCCTTTGACTGAAGGACCATAGTGATTCATGCCCTTATTTGAAAAGTGATTCATACTCAAAATAGCATTTAAACAACTACCCAAGATAATGAGAATGTATTAAAACCTTGTTTTGATCAGAAGAGTGTGAATAAAAATATTCAAAGTATCTATTTTCCCACTTTGTCCTGAAAGAATGATCTGGAACACACATTTCAGTTCTCTGCTGAACTGTAGACAAAACTTTGTCTTTTTGTTACCAAAAAATTAAACAAATTATGTAATAGTGTCAAATTATGTAATAGTGTCCCCAAATGGTAACGACAGTGTTGAGAAACAAAATATATCAACCCTACTTAAGTCAGATCTGCACTCAGATCAGGCTCACAGAATGGAGGGAAGAGGATCCTCTCATCAGGATGGATGGAAGTTTTCCATGGGTGTTCACAAAGAACAATATATCAGTCTCAGGTGTCACAGTATGTTCTGGATTGTGACTTCCACTTCCTCTAGAGCAACAGAGAGAGAGAGAGCTAGTCATGGATGCCAAGCTTGGGCATCACAGGACTCTTGTCCTGTGACAGTCATACCTGCAGGCAGCTCAAGAAATGTGTCCTGGCCTTTAGTTGTTTCATAATTGCTAACAAACTATAATCCAACACTGAATTTTATTTTTGCCTCGAGCAAAAATACATTTTTCACTATAGTGAATTCAGGTGAAGACGTGGCCTTTATGGGAGACTGCAGTTATTCAACTTCTTGGGATGGTTTGCAGTAGTAATATTCAACCTGTGGCTTATAAACCCCTCAAGAACTATTCCTTTAGCTTAGAAACTGCTTTTAACCTCTTTATATCCTCTCCCAGTGTTTAACTACACAGTCTATGGGATATAGAAAGCTCAAATTCACTACACTGTAAAGTGAAGAATCACCATACAGGTGACCACATGCAATCCTTCCATTCTAGAGCTGGGACTACTTCTATAGAAGTGATGTAAACATTGCCAGGCCTGTCTGCTGAATCTGAGTTCAAGTCATTGGGTCCATCTACAGCTGTTACCCTTCAGACAGTATGGCTGGATCTTAAACCATGAATTGAGGATGGTCCTTGAGTCACGGTAACTCCTGAATTTTACCCTGGGATTGTCTAGAGAGTGTCGATCAGTCTGAGCTCCAGCTATGCATGTGTAACAGTTTAAGCGATAGGCTTTGCATTGCACTGCAATATGTAGGAGCATGACCTATAAAATTTCCAAGTGTAAATATACAGGCTGACCCGTTAGCTGGATAAGTCCTTTTTTATATCATAGAGACATAAGAGGGCATAGAACATCATCACTTCAAGAAGCCAATAGATACTGTTAATTTTGATTTTTCACCTGTACCAGTCAATATATGATGGTGGGTTTTGTTCTTTCAGATCAATTTTATTTTCATAGAATCATACAGTCATGGAATGGTTTGGGTTGGAACGAACCACCTAGTTCCAACCCCTGTCATGGGCAGGGACACTTCTCACTAAACCAGGTTCCTCAAAGCCCTGTCCAACTTGGCCTAGAACATTTCCAGGGCGGGGGCTTCCACAGCTTCTTTGGGCAACTTACATCAGTGTCTCACCACCCTCACAGTGAAGAATTTCTTTCTTACATCTACTCTCAGTTTGAAACTGCTATCCCTCATTCTATCACTACACTCCCTGGTTAAAAGTCTTTCCTCTTCCTTCCTGTAGGCCCCCTTCATGTACTGGAATGCCACCATAAGGTCTTCCCAAAGCTTTCTCTTCTCCAGGCTGAGCAACTCCAAGACATGATAAATTTCTGTTATAGTTTCTTGTGCTTATCGATGGTTTCTCAGGATATCTTGGTTCTGCACATCCCAGCTACACTTTAGAGAGGCCAGTTGCAGTGTTCAGGAAACATTCCAGTTTGAAGGCTTTTTCGTCAGACTCAGAGATTCCAGGCTGGCAGGTAATTTCACTGTCAGTAATTTTCAGCAGACATTTTCTGCTATTCGATAATTTTCCTTTTCGAACCAGGGCATCCTTAAGGCTGTTCACCTTGCAGCCTTTGCAGAGGAAGAATCCAGCTTGCTTACAGAATCATAGCTTCAAACAATCCTTTAGGATCATTGAGTCCAATCATCAACCTAGCAATGCCAGGTCCACTGTTAAACCATGTCCCTAAGCACCACGTCTACATGTTTCTAGATACCTTCAGAGATGGTGACTCAAACACTTTACACTTCCCTATCTCACCTGGAAATTTAGTCCCTCCTGAAAGACATACTGTTAATTATCTACCTCCTGCAGTACGAGGACCTTTACTTCTTCCTAAGGAAAGGGTGTGCAAAAACTCCCAGTCCTAGTTTTGCAGGATTTAATCTAGGTAGAACTACATATGTATACTCAATGCTGTGGAACTAAAAGAGGTCAAGAAGGCAGATATTAGAAATTATCACTCATTCTTTTCATTCAGAAGAATAAGTTGTACTGATGGTGAAATGAAGAATATCCGGGGGGGGG
>NW_009700895.1:0-31168 GCF_000703405.1 Apaloderma vittatum
AACAATGATTTGCTGTCAAAGCTTTAAAGAAAGTCAGACACTGAGCGCGCAGAAACCATTGACTAAGGCCCTGAAACAAGAGTTTTCAGGTCTATCTCAGCTTTTAGCAAAGACGCTTTTCCCCAAATGCGCAAAAAATATTTTGCAAATTTAAGTTTCCTTAAATTAACCTATTCCTATGGGCTCTGAACTTGCCATGGAAAGCAAGCTGTAGGACTGAGGAAGTTTCAGGATGCAGAAAGCTTATTGTTCTCTTCCTTCTGATATCCACTATGTTATCTATTTTAATATCTAACATCTTGAAGGACATGGTAGCTGCAAACAAAAAGCCACACAATGCTTCTTTTGTTTAATGAATTTGGGTAGCTTTAAAGAACAAATCCATATTTTGGTAAACTCATTTTTGCTCAAACAGAAAAACATTTGAATAAGCTTTTATTTCACTAATGATTAATCGTTAAACAATGTTGGTGCTTTTTAATTCCATTTTCCATCCAAGTGCAGCTTGGCACAAACTACAAAGAAAAAATAACTATTAATCAGGGATCTGAGCAAGCGTACGCGGAACCCTACAACTGCTTCAGTGAGCATGTACAAAAATACAGCGTGCACCCACCCAGCTCTCCAGGAATAGTGCCAAATGAATATAAAAACTATATTTAATTACAAGTCAGCACATCTGAATTACTACCAGCCAGTGATCACCTACTTCCTATTTGAAAAGCATCTTAAACTCAGAGACTCATAGAATCATTCACGTTGGAGAAGACCCTTGGGATCACCAGTCCAACTTACAAAGTTCACCCCTAAACCATATTCCCCAACACCACATCTAAACGACCTTTAAACATATCCAGGGAAGGTGACTCAACCACCTCCCTGGGCAGCTTGTTCCAGTGTCTGAGTACTCCTGTGAACATATTCTTCCCAATGTCCAGTCTAAACCTCCCCTGTTGCAGTTTGAAGCCATTCTCTCTTGTTCTATCACTATTACTTGTGAGGAGAGACCAGCACCAGCCTATCTGAACTGTCTTTTCCGGTAGTTGTATAGAGTGCTGAGCTCTCCCCTCAGCCTCATCGTGTTCAAACTAAACAGCCCCAGCTCCTTCAGTCACTCTTCATTAGATTTATTCTCCAGGCCCTTCCCCAGCTTCGTTGCCCTCCTCTGCACTCACTCCAACACCTTAATATCTCTCTTGTATTGAGGCGCCCAAAACTGAACACAATACTCAAAGTGTGGCCGCACCAGTGCCAAGCACAGTGGGAAAATTCACTAATTAAGCTCTGAATTTAAGGCAGGGCTTCAGTCTTGCTGTCTATAGGCAAGAATATAAAATCTATAGCCAAATCCTTGATGACCTCCATACTAAATACCTTATCATAGAATCATAGAACAATTCAGGTTGGAAAAGACCCTTGGGATCATCAAGTCCAACCATTGACCCTACACTACAAGGTCACCCCTAAACCATATCAGCCAACACCTTGACTACTTCAAGATGTGATCCAGCATAGGGATTCTGAGTCAGCAGCAGGAACCAGGTCTTGAACTGGCTAACAAACCCTCTGTGATTTTGTGTGCGACATGAAGCACTCTGCGTCCTCCTGTTCCCCCCTTTCCCATTCACTACTTCGTTATTCTGACTGATAGACAAAACGTTTAAGGCTTTCGCATTTTAAATCCACTCTGACCGTCCTTCCATTATGGGAAGGTTTTCCGGCTCAAAGATGTTGAAGTCACCAGCCATGTTAAATATCACCAGAGAGAGGCTTTAGACCTTGCTTCATTAGGCCAGCAAAGCCTTAGCTAAGCTAAAAAAAATAAAAATTAAAAAAGCAAAAACGCGGTTGGGTATGTTGAAACACAGTTCTCTCACAATAGCCAACTCCAATGTTCAATAGAACCTGGACAAGACTGTTCAATGCAGGACAGCAGTATCTGACCTGCACGGTTACAGTGGCAGGTGGTCAAGAATTGACCAAGGTCTGAGAAGAATGGGGAAAAAAATAATAAAAAATGGATTTCATGCTTGTGCATGCGAAAGGGAATTGTCAGAGGGAAACTGTATTGAACAAACCTGTCAACCCACATGTTTGCAGACTGCACCTGATCCCACAAGAGCCACCTGAAATCCAGAACTACTGAATGATAAAACCACAACCTTAACATTCTAGGACACTGCAACCATATTTTGCTGGTGTCATTTTTATTGAGACAAAAAGCTACGTGGCTATGGGGCAGCAGGAGGGGGCAAGATCATTGCTATAAATTCCCAAATTTTCTAACACTAGAAAAAGTTCTTCTTCAATTAATTTGGGGAGAGTGAGGGGCTGTTTATTTTACTGTTTTGACATCTAATGTTTGGAGGTATAAGAAAGACAATGTTCAGAACAACCCTGTATGAAGCTCTAAACCTAGGTTAAAGGAAGAAAAAAAAAGGCTCTTATATCTCAGAAGTAAAAATTGACTGGACACAACTAAAACCACACAGAACCACGCCAACAGGTAAAATGCATTTATAAAGCAAACGATGATACTTTCATCAAGGCCATTAGACAAGTGTATTTAAATTCACTTAATTAAATTTGCCTGTGTGGGTTTACTATCGTTCCTCTCTTTAATTATACCCCTAAGCAAATTCATTCAATTTCCCAACACAGAGTCTTATTGACAGGCACATAAATTCAGCTCAGTTTGACGATCACAATACATTCTTCCCATCCTCACGTTTAAGGTCAAGTCCAAGGATAAGAAAGAAATCATGTATCCTCACAACCAGCCTCTTTCCAGCCTATTCCAAAGAGTAAAAGGAAACCAGTATGTTTGCATTCAAGTGGGTTTGTTTTTGACCTTCTGACAAGCAACAGCTTCAGACAAACAAGTAAGCCAAATGCACACTGATAAAAAACTGAAATTCAGAGATTTCTACAAACTATCCAGTCTTCCTTTCCAGACTGACAGATATTCCAGTGAATGGTCAGAAATCTTAAGAACAGCAATGGGTGCAAGAATTTCCTTGTTCTGCTAGTCCGGGCGTTACACTTAACTAAAATTTCTTCCTCTAATTGCAAAAATATCTTGGTCTGAATCAACAAACCAGAAAAGCCACAGCCGAAACTTCCCTGGGGGCCACTGGTCTGGACTTCTCCAGTACAACCCAACAAAACGTCTTTGCGCACATGTGAAGTCCAACACTTTTCCAATTGTTTCTGTACCAGGTAACTTGAGAGAACTGAAACAAATTAAAGAAATCTGGGTCTGTCTCTCTTTGATCAAGTGCTTCCTGTTAGGGACTGGATGGAAGATGTTTTTTCTCTAACTGCCTCCCCATCTCTCCTCTCTGCCTTCCTCTCCTTACCCCTCAGACAGCTGGAAGTGCTTCCCCTTTGGTACCATCTATTACAGTCACGTAAATATTACACATCAGTTTGAAGACAGTACAAACACTGTCTACAAAACACAGAGACTTTTGGTCTACAGGAACGCCCATATGAGAAGGAGCAGCCTCCACTGCAGACACTGCTCTACCAACAGCAATCGTTGCTTTACCAAACAGTATTTTGACTTTACTTCACAAGAATCACGCTCAAACCCTTAGCATCAAGGCAGGAAAGAGCTGCAGCCTTGCTTTCACTCAAGTCAACACCTACAGCTCCCAAAGCAGCTTAACAAAGAGAGGCTTTAAAAGCATGTTGTAAATGCTTTTAAAGGATGGGGAAGGGAAGGGATGCCACTCAGAAGGACCTTGAAAGTCTTGAGAAATTAGTCAGTGCAAACTGCGTGAGGTTCAACAAGTCAAAATGCAAGGTCCTGCACCTGGGTCAGGCTAATCCCAGGCACAAATACAAACTGGGCACAGAGTGGGTTGAGAGCAGCCCTGAAGAGAAGGATTTGGGAGTGTTGATAGACGAGAAGCTCAACATGAGCCAGCAGTGCGCTCATGCAGCCCAGAAGGCCAACCGCATCCTGGGATGTATCAAGAGAAGCGTGGTCAGCAGGTCAAGAGAGGGGATTCTCCCCCTTTACTCTGCTCTTGTGAGACCCCACCTCGAATATCGCATCCAGTTCTGGTGTCCCTACCATGAGAGGGACATAGATATGTTAGAACAAGTCCAGAAGAGGGCCATAAAGATGATCCAGGGGCTGGAGCACCTCTGCTATGAAGATAGGCTGAGGGAGCTGGGACTGTTCAGCCTGCAGAAGAGAAGGCTCTGGGAAGACCTGATAACTGCCTTCCACTACCTGAAAGGAACCTACAGGTTCCTGTAGGAAGGCTGGAGAGGGACTTTTTACATGAGTGTCCAGTGACAGGACAAGGAGAAATGTATTTAAATTGAAGGAAGAAATTCTTCAGTACGAGGGTGGCAAGACTCTGGAGTAGATTGCCCAGAGAGGTTGTGGCTGCCCCCTCCCTGGAGGTGTTCAAGGCCAGGTTGGATGAGGCCTTGAGTAACCTGGTCTAGTTAAGGGTATCCCTGCCCATGGCAGGGAGGTTGGATTAGATGATCTCTAAGGTCCCTTCCAACATAAGACACACTATGATACTATGATTAAAAGATAGCTGAAGAGCCAGTGACAATGTGTGGGTGTAACACCCATGGCACCATTTGCTGGTGTGGTACCTCTGAAACACTGCATAGATAGGGCATCTTCTTGATGTTTCTCTGGTACTGGCACAGTACCTAAAGGAAACCCAAAGATGAGACTGGTCTCCAAGATCTGATGGGACAGTACCACCGTCTCCACTTCAGCTCTTCAAAACACAGAAAACAGAGGGCTCACAGGAAATCCTCATTCCCCTCAGGAAAGAGGCCAATATGGCTCTGGACAGGCAACAGCCTTTGCTCGGAGGATGGAGATGTCCCGCTGCGACTGCCATGCCACCCCAGCTGAACTCTGCTGCCACACTGGGATGAATTTTATCAACAGGTGCCAATCATACCCTGGTCAGCAGGCCACCTCACCCTGCATCAGTGACCAAACCTCCATCAGACCTCAAAAGAATTGAGCGCCTCAAACACGCTGCCCAGTGTGGGTTTCAATAAAGCCTCCTGTGAACCAAGCCAGAACAACCACCAGCCTCAGAGCTTCACACCTACTTATTTAACCTAAAAGGAGAGGCTACTTCCTTTCATCTCCAGGCTGTGCTACTTCTCCTTTTGATATTCAGCTGCCTTTAGTGGATTCTTCCACTCCAGGAATAGGAAATATTCCACATTGCAGCAGTTTGTCCAGGAAGCCTCAAGATGCACAGGCATTTCCTCACCCTGTCAGCCATACAATGAGTCTTGAAAGTCAGAGTTTAGTTTGCAGGCATTAAATCAGTCATTACCATGGCTGCACACAGGCATGTATGGTTTTTTTAGTGAAGTCTCTGTGGCCACGTACACAGGATTAGGAGGGTGTGAGCCAAGATTTTGTTTACAGGAGCACTCAATGTTATAAACATGTGGAAACTTGGTAATGGCTAGCAAAGATTAAATGCCATATGAGCTTTTACCTATTTTGCTAGTTACTCTTAAAACACATGCAAATCCCCCCTTCCACCCTTCGGCTGAAGCTGAGCACCCTCCAAAGGTGCTGAACGCCAAGGATGTTGGAGCTGTTTGGATGGTAACGCTCTGAAACCACACACACAGCCACTCCGATGTGCCCTGCAGGCCTGCTGACCTCTCCAATTCCAGATGCACTTCCTCTTTGATCTCTCTTTTTGACTTCCCAAATTTCAAGCCTGCTAAGAACTGGCTTCTGAGAGAAGGCTGAGGTAGAGATGAGAAGCTGCATGCCAAGTCCATGGTCTGTGGCTGGTCAAGAGTCTTGCAAGCCAAGGAGGCTGAACCAAATTCCCAGAAGCAACCCACAACTCATCACGGTGCAAACAGTACTTGGGACACCCCCACCTCTGGCTGCCTTGTCTGCAAGCTCAGCCTTCACTACAAATCTGGAGTTAGAGGAAGGCAGATGTCTTCTCCAACCCAATTGTCCTGGTTCTCAAGTCCCACTCTTCTCTCTGGATGGCTCCTGCCAGAGCAAACAAGCTGCCCATAAGTAGAGCCACTAATTAAGTTTGAACCATGCTAGGTCTTTCCTCCTTCCACCTGGAAGAGCACCTTGAGGAGTTTGGCTTGCTTTTGTGTGACAAACTGGTCAACAGGCTGTGAGGGGGGCAGATGGAAAAGGAGAAAGCACTTGCAAAAGAAGAAGGGTAGAGAGTGACTGAATGAGCTACAGTAGTTGATTTTTCTAAAGAAAACAAACTTAAAAAAAATAAATCAGTCACATGGAATGGCAAGCATCTTGGCTTTGAAACACAGAAAATTTAAGGCAAAGTTGGGAAATTTCAGAGCTTTTTTTCCTGACTGTGGCCTGTGGTAGAACCACATGGCAGGACTTTAACTGGGATATTTTCTCCACAAGTCTTCACCTGATGCGACCACAGGAGACAAGCTATAGAGCGGCATTTAAACTACAAAACCAGAGAAAGGATGCTCCTAAAGGAAACTTGCTCTTGTGGGAGCTGTCACACCTTCAAGACTAAGTGCTTTGCCCTCCTTGGCACACCAAGGAGATTTGCCAGTATGTTTAAAATGGCTTGTTCTGATTAACGCTAATTTAAGCTGACACCGATCTGAGTAAGTCATGAAACTTGCTTGAAAGAACCACATCCAGAAAGCTCAGTTTAGATCTGCACTCCCCAAATCAGCTACCAACTCATTAAAGATACCCATAATTTATCCTTGGTACAGCAAGGGTAGAC
Organism: Apaloderma vittatum; assembly: GCF_000703405.1. Lineage (NCBI taxonomy): Eukaryota > Metazoa > Chordata > Aves > Trogoniformes > Trogonidae > Apaloderma > Apaloderma vittatum. The sequence goes on from NW_009700895.1 coordinate 6,759, forward strand.
CTTCTCCTCTGATGTCCACTCAGTCCTAACAATTAGCATAAGCTGCTCATGACTCTTCCTTCATATTCCCAAGATAGTTACTTGTTTTCTAGTGTCAGATTTGGTCTTAAGAGTATAGAAACAGTTAATATAGAAAATGTATAGAAAGCTGCAATAACTCAAACCCAAAATTATTTTTCCTTCAGATCAAGTTGGTTTGATATTCCAGAAATAAAAAAAATCTGCATTTTGTATGCGTGATATGAGATAACAAGTACTACAGAGAAGGGAGAATGTGTTGGCAGCACAGACCATGAAATGACAAGGGCAATTTGGCTGCCAGCAGGGAAGACTGTTTGGATTTTAAAAAAAAAAGAAAAAAAAAAAAGTGTTAAATGTTTGTCTGTGCCAAGAAAGCATGACCCCTGCTTTTGAGAAGGATATATAAATTGATTCAACAATTTAACAAAGTTTCAATTACACAGTACTTAGTGCCTGGAAAAACAAAAGTCTTTGTATTTACTACTTATAAACTCTTGTGAATCCTTGCAAGGGTATTTGTTCAATACTCTTAGCACCACAAACACAACACTTGGAAGAATTTTTTTTCCCCCCCTCCACTTCTCAGGGTTCGTTCGGTACTGTCACAGACAATCAGTTCAGTCTGGCATAGGGCAAAATGAAAGCTAATCAAAATATTCTCCCCATTCTTTCCGAAGGCTTTGTGGTACAGATAAACCGGCAAAATGAATTTCATTTCAGCACCTGATAAGAAGCTTAGAGTAAACACCTTAAAATAACACCCTGAAGAAGCAACGCTCTTTGCAACAACAGTTCCATGTGATGGTGCCCAGAGGAGGATGGAGAACGTACGGCACATGGCGAATCCAGATCGATACCTGTATTTCTGCATTGATCCTGCCAGCCTCAGCCCTCCTTGTTTATACAAGTGGCTATTTACCTTGAAGAAATAAGAGTTCTGCCTTATGGAAATAATCTGTCAGTGACAGATCTCAACCAGGGGATCAAAATTAAAAACACGAGGGGATCAAGATTAAAACCAAGTAAAACAGAAGGGAAAAAAACAACCACCCCAGAACTCAGCAAACTAATGTGCTTTATCAAGTTGGCAGCCCAGCAAGCTGTCTTCTCTGCACCCCTCCCTTACTGTCAATCATCTGGTTTCACTGCAGTTGCTTTTACTTCACATATTAGAATCTGTCACCTCTCTGCTCACAGGTACATGACAATTACTAATAAGAGACGCATGAGGAATTAAGCTAAAGAACAAAGGCCCCGGATAAAATGGCTTGTGTAACTCAGTATGTAAGATGCCGGTTTCTAACAATGCCAACTACAGGGTGATAAACACGGAGATAAATATACCACAGCTACAAGCAAAAACCCCGCAAACCCATAGTCAACCCACACGCAGTGACTTTTTTTGGGAAGGTTTTCTGGGTAGTTGTGTTTCTGTGGCTTTTTGTTATTGTTTGTTTTCAAGGTGTTTTTTTCTTCTCACTTGCGATCGAATAGACATGAGGATCCCAGTTTGCTGATGCCTCTTACTCATGATCCAGAGCTGCTTGTTCTCCCTATACTTAAAAATCATCCAGCAGGCAGGGAATCTCACGCCAAGCATGATGCAATTGCAGCTTTGGTGCACCTGAGCTCTGTATGAATCAATTTGCCAGTCGGCATCCAGTTACTTCAGATGGCTCAGCCACTTGCCAAAGAGTGCATGGGCTGCCAGGAGCACAGCAGTTCATTACCTGTATCTGCTCAGAGCCCTGCTCCCAGGCCAGCATGGGAACTGTAGCATAGGTACACTGTAAACATTAAGATGAATAATTGTTCCTGTGGTCAACCTGCCAGCATCAACTTGGTCTACACCTTGGATGGGGGGGAAAGCACAAATTTATAATTTCCGAATGGCGGTCTATAAGAACACAACATAGTTTAAGCAAAGGCTTTGTGTTTGAGGTGACATGCTCTTCCCACAGAAGCCTTTCCCAGTTTTCACAAAGGAGGAGTTGAACAACGCCAAACAGCAGGTAAAAAGTAAAAAAACCAGCTTGGTCAACACCCCAGTGATTCTCGCCTTCTAAAAAATCTGAATGATTCCGCAATCAAGAACTCCGTCCTCTTACAACAACTAGAGGACATAAACAATTTCAATCCTTACAAAGAGCACATCTCTTCAGAACCATCACGCCACAACTCCACATGCTCAGAGGGCTCTGGTCTGGATGGGTGCAACTACCGGCACTGAGGATTCAGACTCTCCTCTTTCATCCATTTCTTTGGGCCACACAAACAGCAACGTGTGCCCAGGCAGAGCTAAGAGTGACATAAAACCAGAGCCTTGCCAAATTAGCTGGAATGCTTACTAAGAGCAAGAAGCCAAGGAAGTGCCTGAACTCAGCAGACAGGGAAGAAAGCTAAACGTAGGGTCCTACAGTTTGAAAGGCTACAGGCAACACCACCAACTACAGCATTGTCCCAGGACACAACACGGTTTGGAAATGCAGAGGAATCAGAAAGATGGCTCAACAACAAACACAGAAGGTCATCTAACCCAAACCTGAGCATTCTAGTGCTGCAGCAACAGGAGATGACAATGACAACTATTTAGTTCCTTACAGGGTCAGGCACATAGGCCTGATTTTTTTCCCAGTTGAAGTTGGTAGGGACAATTCCATTCCTAATCTTTTTGGGGAAAGAAACACGTGCTTACTTTCCCAGCTTTACGTGACATCTCTGCAAGGTCTCCCGGGCTATAATACTGAGAAAGACGTGGCTTCCATTGTAGACTCTCTATGACAGTCAGGAACCTTTTTGCAGGAAGCCATTCACATTTTATTTGCACACCCACCTACCTGCCCCTGCTCTCCCTCTCCTCCGACATTTCTCAGGTTGAGACTCAGACTCTCTTGGAGTGTGGAAATGAAGATATTGCCAAGAAGCACAACAAAAATGAAGGAAGTCTAAAATACTATCACGACCTGAATATTCTGAATTAAGTTTCTTATCCCTGAATCAGCATACTTTGCAGATCTCTATAGCTTTCTTTCCCTGTTATTGCTTCAGATGAGCTCTGCACCACATGAGATATCAGCACCAAGAGCACACAGAACAACTTCTCAGGAAGAAATTTCTCCTGTATCTCCCTCAGCTTTCCTGAGTATATCTAATAGAAACGCCTGTCCACATTTTCCAAATTTTCATCCAAGACTGAAATTGATTTTGATTCTTCAATGAAAAGTTCTTTTTAAGTTGCTGTTCAAGACTTTTTGAACATTACTTAAAAACAGATCAACCAACTTCTAAATTTAGAGCTTGAGCTCAGATGATCTTCCAAAAATATCCACACACACTTTTCTATTCATGTCTCCGACAAAGTTACCTGGAAAATAATTAGCAGTACCTTCTTTGTTGTGGCTGTCTAGGAGCTATATATAAATGCAGAATAGCAGAAGTTTCCTGGGTCATTTCTAGTTCATTCCATTTCTGGGTCCACAAATCCCTACCCACACAATGATTATTATTAATATATGAGGGAGAGAGAAGCAGGAAGGGAGAAGAGAGAAATGCACAGAAAAGCATCTTCGTCCCAGGAAACATTTAAGTCCTGTTACAAGCTGACCAACTTCAAGCATATTAGCTACTATCCTGAATACAGACTGACTTCTATTCAAGCCCTTAGCACTTTTCAGAGTTACATCACACTGATGTAACATATGAGCTTGTCATCAAGGTTAAAGCAAGACCTTGAAGGTCATGGAGAGAAATATTGCCTGAAGCACTACTAGAGGCAGAGAAAACAGAGTTAACAGCATTAAAAAAAAAAAACATGCAAGACCTGGTTCTTGAACCCAGCCTTTCCACAGAGGCATCAAGGCAGACCAAAAGAGAGAAACCTCTTAATCACTCCCCTATTCTAAAGCTCTCAACATGATTCACCTTTCCTCTGAAATGCAGAGAGGATGCATGCAAGTGATCAGGCTCTACCAAGAGAAGCAAGACTCCCACCTTCTTAACACAGAGTCAGAAAATAGACTGTTAAACCTGAGGCAGCTGAAAAAAAAAAAAAAAAATCTGTGAACTAAAAGAGGAAGCCACGGATTTTAAAATGCTGATGGAGACAAATTCAAGCATATACGTACTCAACAGCTGAAAACAGAGCTGTGGCAACAAGGAGGCACAGAGGAGGCTGACGTCTCAATAAAGCTAGCTGTGAGCGTTTACAGGGCAAACAGCAAGGAGAAACGAAAAAACCTAAGGGAGCTACAAGGCAACAGGAGCAAAGAGGTTCCAATTGCCATTACTTACTGGTCAGATTTACAGCACTGCTGTTATCTATTGCTAAGACAGACTAAAGCCTGTTTTATTTAAGCTACCGAAAAACAAGTACAAAGGTGACAAAAGCTGGGCACCGTCTGTGTGCAGAAGGTGCTGACAGACGCTGAGGCAGCCGACGGTGCTGAGCTAAGTGAGACTCTACGGTCTTTCCCCAAAGCCCTGCCTGTAATTTAGTTTGTTATGGCCCACAGCAGAGTGTGCTCAGTTCACATCTTTGCATACTCTTATTTTAATATTCTGATGAATAATTTAGTTCAGATTTTGATAAACCCTTTTGAGTACTTCAGGCATTTTCTCCTCAAGACTCTCAAAGCGGTCCCAAAGTATTGAATCAGAAGGCACTTAAGTGTGGCCATCAACCCCTCCTCATATTTTGCCTGTTTCATAAAAAGTAGAGAGCAGAACACAGGTCAGCCCATGACCTACAGCAAGATGCATTACCCAAAGGAAACTGGAAACATCGTGGCTTAAGTCATGGCCGAGCTGAAGAACAAGGGAAAGGCAAAGTGCTTTCACCTCATTAAAAACCACACTCGTGTTACGCAGCTTCTCAAACGCCTGGCACGCATCGGAAAGTTCGCACGAGGTGCTCACAGGAAGGCTGAGGAGGTTCTTGGGGAGGTCACCTGCCTGTGGGCGCTCCCTGCATGCCTCTCCCCCCGGCAGCTGGCACCCGGCTCTTCCTCTCGCCTCTGGCATGCTACCTTGCAGATGACAGTACATGCTGCCACTTGATTTAGGAGTGAAACAGCTGATTTCTTGCACTCACAGAAGCAAATACTCTCCTGCAAGGCACAGGAGAGATTCCACACAAATTCATACAGTCAGGACAGAGAAGGTGCATCAAAGGCATTTTCTCATTTAAAAAAGGAGGTACTATTACAGCATACACTCCGTGTAATAAACACCCTTCCCTCCTTCAATTCTGAGGGAAACTCAGATTTCTCCCCAAACCACACAGAAAAGAATCCCATTAACATCCATTTTGCAATCTCTGCTATTCAAAGAAAATTCCTTCCCTGCTTTATTCATCAGCCTCTTCCACGAGGAAGCTCCGCACCGTGACTGCTGAAGTCCTTCACACACAGCGTGCGTGCTCCCTGCAACACAAAATCTATACCGTGTTTCCAAATAGCATCACAGGTTGTTTACAGAGAACAAGCCAGATAAAGATATTTTTATCTTCATCTCCCAAGACCAATTTATAATTAGTACAGCCTTTGAACAAGATGAACTTGCAGCACAGCATCAACACGCTGACTCAGAATAGGGCTTCTTGTCGTGGCAGCAGCCTCCCCAGGACAACTTGTCTCTTCTTTTGGGGTAACAGAGTCATAGGAACAGACACACAGGCTGGTTGCAGGGCACAGCGTGGACTAGGAGCCACGCCACGAAGGAAACCGCCTTCAGGTACAGCTGAGAATCCCCCCAAGAGAAGGTATTCTTTCTCCAAGTGGACCACACAGCCACAACCATGGCTCTCTCTGGCCTCTACACCACTGGCCTGATGCTGAAAAAGTTTCTTCCCTTTCAGAGTCATCCTAAGACCTGCTTCACTGCTAAGTGACCACACAGCAGTCACTCTGCAGAAGCACTTCCACGGCAGTGACCACCAGCGTGTTTCCACACAGCTCACATTCCAGCATCCCTCCTGTAGCGCCCCACAAAAGCCTCCCCACAGCTCCGCTGCTCAACCCAGGGGGTGCCGGCCACACAGCTCCCATCCAAAGTGCCCCCAAGTGTGGAAACTCAAATACAGGCAGCTGCCGTAACGCTTTCACAGCACATTGATACAGTGCTCTGGCTACAACAAAGGCTCTCTTGTGCAACCACACGGCCTGAAAAGGGGTGAAAAGGGTATGCCATGGGATATGGCTGTCAGGAAGCCACAAAGGGGTAGGAAAGCAGAGAAATGGAGCCAGAAGAGGGAGAGAACAGGAAACGTGGATCCACCTGATGCCCCCTCCACTTCCCCCCCAGCTTGGTTAGAGTGAAATACACGGGCATGCACAATACACAGCATTTTCCTTGCCTCATCCATGTTTCGGAATAGGAGAGAGCTGAAGAGCTGCAACAGAGTAAGAGGTGTCTCTGGGGTCTCACCTGCTCTGAGGTGCTCCTCTCATGGAGTCCCCCACCTTCCCTGGGGCAGGGAATAGGCAGGCAACACCTGAAGGGCAGCATCCCTCCCATCTCTGTCTGGAGGGCAAGGGAAGCCAAGATCAGGTGAGTTCTTCAACTCTTCTTGGTGGGATAATGAAATCATAATCCTCCGTCTGACCAGACCTGTTGATTTTCAAGGCAGGCAAGGCAGCAATTTACCAAACCACACAGAAGTCAAAGAAGCAGGGAGTAAGGCCTGTAGACTGCAGTGACATCTGCCCTGAATTCTTCTCTTCTTAAAAAAGAAAGTCTGTGGGCTTAAATGTGAGCAGAAATATTTATGACAATCTAAGTAACCCTCCTAAACATAATTAGCAGTCTCATTTTATTCAATTATGAGGTCATCAAGGCTCCTTTCCATACTCTGCCAGCTTTTGCTATGGAAAAAAAAGCACCAGAAACCTCACAGATGAAATCCACACTAAATTAACTTGGCTTCCTGGCCTCCTTTCGCCTCAAAAAAGCAAAACCACTACCTCAGGCGAAACTAAGTTTGTCACGTGCACTAATGGCGCTCTAGGATGGTTTTAACACGAGTGAGAACGTTAATTGAAGCAACCACTGTAGTGAGCTGAGAAACAAACAGGGTCCACAGAGACCTGCTTAAATAGAGCTGCTCAAGTTGTTTCCGACAGAACATTGGCCCATGTCTGTAAGTTTGCCATTTCCAGCCTGTTGAGGGTCTTACTGTTATGCTAGCTTCTCCCTTCTACCTGGCAAAAACTTGATCTGGTCTCAGGCAGTTAACCAAAGTGTACTAAGATCATCTACTAGAGATGATCTTACACATCACTTTGTTATCACCACACAATGCTGATCTCCACAAGCAAAAATCCACACATTTCCAAGGAAAGCAGAACATTGAGCACATATAAACAAACCCCAGCACTTCTTATCTCCCATCCTTTGAGCAGTGCACTCTCCTGGGCTGTAAATCAAGGTTTCTGAGTCCTGAATTAGCCCTCAGTGTCCCTAAACCAACAGTTGTGTTGCTTTGCCTACACCATCATGACTGTAACAACTTTAACAAAGAGAAATAATCCCATCCAAAACACTGGCCAGTTTCCAAGACAAATAAATAGCTATAAGCCTAGAACAGCTCAAATAGTAATTATGGACAATAGTCAGCTGGGTGGTGCATGTGGAGTAGCCAGGGAGAATGGATAAACCAACTCTCTTTAATGTGAGGGGAAGCAAGAGAGGCAGCTTATTAGCCCCGCAATGCAGATGGGCTATAGCCAGGGTGGTGTTAAGGTAAAATAATGTGTGTCTCAAAACAAACCTCTTATGAAGCTGTGCGTGGTAGACTTCTGTAGACAGAAAGAGCTCCCTAAGAGAAGCTATGTACAATTCCGGCGCTAAGGCATCCTTTTTCAGCTCCTGGAAGGAAGAGTACTGGAGTTTTTGCTCTCCAGCTCAGTTTTCCGTATCACCAACACAAAAAAACCGTAAGCTCCTAGACTCTTGGTTTGATTTTATGCAACTATTTGTTACAGGAAGTTAAATTTTAGAGAGTAAAATTAGTTATATTTTGTTTCTAAAGCATAAATCATATGGCTTTACAATGAAAAAAGCAGTATTTCTGATGACTTGAAGCACCAATGCTACAGCAACTCAAGCTAAACTGTATACCTCAGCAATCCTAGACATTCACGTGTTCAAACGCAGTTAAAACAAAGTGAGAAGTCTTGTATTTCTATGATTGCTGTAGTAATGCCATACTTCGTTCTGATGGGGCATCCTTGCATTATTGGTTGGCGTTCTGCTGCACACCAAAAAAAGCACTGGACTAAAGAATAATCCTGTTTTTTCTACTAGCCATCAATGCTTGCCAGTACTCATCGTGTGTGCAGTTACCAACAGTAGCACAGGGAACAAAGGAGCACAAACCAGGTTTTAACCAATTTTCTTTGCTGACTGAGAAAGAAACACCCTCCCATCAGTGAGGCTGGGCAGTAGCCATATAACCAAGCTGTTCTACTACTTCTAGACAACATGTATGACCTTGTTTGGAGACTCTAAAGAATGCCCCAGCTGAATTTAAAACGATTCAATGAGGTACAGAATTATTACCTCTGGAAACCTAGGTTAAAACATGGTTTCAGCCATGAAGGCAAACATCATGTGGTCTTAACTGCATGCACTACTAAAGACAGGAAAAAACCCTACTGGCCACCAAGGAAGACTCAATCTCGATGCAATTGGTGACACTGAAGAGACCTTCAGAATTTAAGCTCTGCACGTAGGAAAAAATCAAATATAAAGACAGCAGGAAGGGGATTGAGTCAAAGGGCTTATATTGGCCACTAAGTCACTTAATGTACCAGCTGGAAACAAATCTTGTTAGACAGCAGGGCTCTCCACCTTTTAATCTCTTTTTCCACTCCCTGGGTTTCAGAAATAAGTTAGAGTCAGAATCCTGTTATTACTACTTTCTACCCAAAGTTTCCTTTTCCATTCCTCTCCCCAATGTATGGATGCAGCTTTACCATCTCCTATTTTAATTCCTTCTGCTTTTTCCACTTTCCCATAAAGCCCATCCTAGGGGTGTCCTTCCATCCATCCTTAGGAGGGCTTGCGTTAATTAGCTACCCAAAAGTAACTGTCTTCAGAAAGGTGTTTCCTTCTTGGAGGCACAAAAGCTACCTTGAGAGACGAGTGTGTTGCCTCTGCCACCCTCCACGCTTCCATTGGCCAACCTCCCAGTATCCTCTTCAACACAGGAATCAGAAATTCACCAGCCTTAAAGCATAAAAGACGTCTGCCCTTGCCCCATCTCATCCAGCATGATGTGCCATGTATGGATGGAGATTTTTCCTCATTAACCCCACCTTGGAGCTAGATTGTACAACGTGCATTCCGTGGTGGGCATCAGTTGTGTTTAATGGAAAGCAAAAGGGTGAACAGGGCAAAGCACAGCACACAGTATTGATTCTCCCACCTGGAGGAAGAAAGAAAAAAAAAAAAAAGAAACAGCAAGAGTTCCTCATTTCAGAGAGCAACACCAGAAAACCTAACGGCAGCTTGGGAAACAAATGGGAGCAGTCGAGCATCCCGTTTCACACCGCTTTCGCTGTGGCAGACATTGCATGCTGTTCTGTCACCTTTCTACACCAACAAGACGGAGCAGGAAAACCACAAAGTACGCGTGCACCAACAACCTGCAGAGCCTGCTGACAGATTCGAGCAACGCCTCACCACGTGAGGTCTTCCTCAAGAGAGGGCGGGAAGGCCCCAAACAGATCGTGAGTCAGCCTTTCACAAGGGGGAAAGTCCTCCAAGCAGCAAGATCCGTGTTTTAGGGGTGAGCATTTTCCCCGCTCCTAACCCGAGATAACTGCCCTTTCAGTCAGGCACAAGCCTTCTCTCATAGCCTAGCTCAAAAAGCTGTCATTTACTACTGCTTGTTGTTAATGGACCAGCCCTCCCAGCTAATGTTGAAGAGATCTGCAGAACAGAACTGGAGATTTTTACGTCTGAACCTTGGCAGCAGAGAGGAATTAGAAACGCTTTCTACAAAGACACAGGAACATGAGGTCAAAGATGGGACAAGCCCCCTGCAGCAGATTCTTGTGATACCACTTTGCTTTCAGGATGAGGTGGGAGACATAGGCACGTTAAGAGTACATTAATCCGAGACAAAAAGCCTCCAGTTTCCAAAGGGGAGATTAATTATTAAAGCAGCAATAAAAATATTCAGTAGTTCAGAGAGATTACCTATATTATAGGCAGATAAGCGCTCCAATAACCTTGTACTTCAACAAGAGAGGCTCCTTCCCCAACCTCTGCAGGTTGAACTCCACCATTTTCATTAATTTCCCTTTGTAAGAATAAGTAAGAAAATACAACTAAGAGGCACTCTGTACACAGCAGTAGCAGTTTCCTCCCTCTTTCCACCTTCGCAGCCCCCATAAGACTAGAGCATGTCTGCTTCTCTAACCCACAAACCAAAAGACAATGATAATGATTAAGAGCTTTTAAATAGATCTATCTTTCCTTTAAAAATTATCAGGATGACAAATACTGAGAGATTAAAGATAAGGCCTGTTAAGGTTTGAACAGACACTCCTTAAGACCCTTGCCTTTCAGAAGTCAGGCTAGTCACTAGAACACCACAAATTTAGATATTCAGAATACGGATGGGCGTGTGTGCCCTCAGGCCATCGTAACTTCGGGGGGGGGGGGGGGGGGGGGGGAAGTCTGTTGCTGGTGTGTACACAAAAAGATCACATAGTTTTGCAAGTAAAACCAGAGTGTATTCTGTGTTTGAATGAGAAATAGTTGTTATTAACTGGCAGGAGTTAGGGTACACCTCAGTACATTTGACTCAACCCCAAATCACCCATTTATAGATACGAAATGCAAAAAAAAGCAAAAATAAAGTCTTCCAGTGTTGGCTGTGCAACACTAAGTTGAGTAACTCCAGCTAGCAGTATTTAACTTGGTTAAATGTAAAAGTTGGTAGGGAGGCTAGAACCGTAGCAATTTCTCAACAGATTAATTTACTGTATTGTCTCTCGATGGGAGAACTTTTAATCCTCTGATGTTTATATCACTATACACTGTGAGTATTAAACAGGAGATGACAAAACAATTGCCAAGCTGGCTATCCTCCAGTTAATCAGCCTGCTTTGACTTCGATTCATCTGTGAACTGCTGTTGAAAACCAATTGCTTGTTTAATGGGGCAGAAAGATGAAATCTATTTCAATATGCATCTCTAAAGCGTCCCTCTTAGGTAGAAGTGCTGCCTTAGGGAATGAGGGACACATACATTTCCTTCTGGTTGTGCCCGTTGCACTTCCAATTTGCTCTCCCTACAGGTACCAAATCATAGATTTACTTGAAGAGAGAAGCCATCGCTGCATGCAAATGACATCTCTTTGGTTCACGGCATCCTCAAATGCAGACAGAACTTCATTCTGGTCTGCAGGGAGGCGACAGTCATACACGCAAGTGAGATTAGTTAACACTGACTCATCAGGTGTTTCATTAAGGAGCCGTTTCAACAAAGAAGCCAAACACAGGTGAGCAACGCAGACGTCAGCTGCTGCCACCGGCACCCCTGGTGCTGTAGGGAGAAGCAGTGACTGCTGGGGTGGAGGATATTTCAGGGATGGATCACGCTGGTGTGGCTGGGGAGCGCAGCCCAGGCCTGTCACCAGGTGAGCGAAAGCCATTAAGTGGCACTGCCAGGAAATCAGGGTCAATAGTAAGACTGACACACACAGAGCATTGTATGCCTTTGCTCAGGTGAGGAGCATTCCCACGGGATCAAAAGTGATTTGCTGACTGCACCGCATCCCATAATGCTTTCCCACACTGAGACACCTGAGGGCAAAACGACCATTTTGAACTTAACCCTTTTTTCTTCTTCTCTTTTAAACTAAAGCAGTTTCCTAAGTTAAAAAGTAATTCAATTTTACATTCCAACTTTGGAATTAAAAGAACTGCATCAACAAAGAATTTAGGACTTGCGGTTTTGCTGTTGTGTTTTTCACTACAATTTTATGACAGGAAGCCCACACACACAAACAATTTACGTGATCCTTTGCTAACACAACAAACTAGAAGAGTTTATGCTACTTTAGGAAAGCTTAAGACAGACCATAGCCTGGACCAGTGGTCAAAACCCCACCTCTGCAAACCACCCACACCCTCTCAGCGCTTTCCAGCCACATTTCATCATACAGAGAAACGTTCCCGTGTCACGCAGGCATGTGTAGGCGGGTTTGTGGCTCCTAAAGTCCTCTGATAGAATTAAAAAAACCCTGGTTTTTTAAATTTTTTACTCCTTGTAACTCTAGTACCGGATCCCACATCATTTTTATCATCACATGGATAACTAAATTTGCAAATTGTATCTGCCAAGCTTTCATTGTGCTTCTTCAACACACTATCGTTGGAATAACGTACACAGAAGGATGAAACATTTCCAAGCTCCTCAAAAGGGATACAAAAGAAATTAAACAAAAAACACAATCCAGCAGTTGTGAATTTGTTTCCCCCTGGAATGGAGGATTCCAGCAGCATCTGTGACAGCAGGAGCGGGGCAGCCTCATAACTGTTGCCTTGGACTCCACAGCTCACAGGCTTCCCAATGGGTTCCAAAGAAAGGCTCCTACTTCCCACATGAAAGCTTTGGACTGCCACTCTGTTATCCCAGTTGAAGTCATAGAATCATAGAATTGTCAGGGTTGGAAGGGACCTTAAAGATCATCTAGTTCCAGTTAGATAAATACTGACAGGGTTACCAGGTGCGAATAAACACTGTGATGCTACCCTCTGCAGATTTTCAGAGCAACTGCCTCTCCTGCCACATACCAAAGCAGCACACAAGTATCACTGAATAACATAATCGTTCTGGATTACGTTTAGTCGGCACTTTCTGTAAGCCAGTCTCAGGTCATTAAGAACTTGATAGAGAGGAAGAGAAATTAAAGTACTGCATGGGAGACTGCCAACAGTAGGTTATATGTGCTGTGTGCATGGGATGAGCAGTTTCTATCCCAAGAGAAATTTTAATATTTTGACACCTGCTTTCACCTAAGTCTGCCCTTGTTACTTAAGGATTCCCAAACTACAACAGACTAGTTTAGCAAGGAACGAAACTGCAGTGAAAACATACAATTCAGGCATGAGGAATAAAATGCACATAGCATTTGAAAGCATCACATCATCTCCGAAGAATGCAGGAATTAAGTTTGACCCAGAATGAAATATTTACAGTACCGCAACACAGGGATATGTCAGAACCTTTCTACATAAAATGCTTGGCTTCTCTATCTCAACACAATAGTTTCCAAAGGAAAAAAAAAAAAAAAAGTATTTTTAGGCAATCTCTCCTCCTTTAAGCTACATGCCCTCATTAGCTTTCCATTTACTGCTTCATCATGTGCCTTTTACCCATTTACCACCGTTCACTCATATATCCCTCTTTGCTAGGTCTGCTGTTAATATTTCAGAACTTCAAATGAAAAAAGACCATGACTTCCCATTAGAAACAGCTGAGTGAAAGAGACTCTCTTCCCCTCCCTGACCTTTCTAAGCCAGGGTGACCAGCTCAGCTCAAACCCACGTACACACCATTCCTCACTCGTCTCTTCTTTAATTTCCTTTACCAGGGTTCGAAGGCTGTAGCCATGTCAGACAAAGTTGCTGCCATTAGAAAACTATATACTTCAGGTATTCAATTCTCCTCACAGAATGATGCTCTGATTTCTCTCCCTTTGATGTTACTCCATCTGAAGCATTCTGCAGCACATGAGAAACTCACCCATGTGCAGCTCATCCTGAATGCACACAGCGTGGTGTTAGAAGGAAAGCGCTGGCTACAGGTTCCCTCATCTGCATCAATTCCACTGCTGTTGCAATCACACAATAATCCTAAGGTGGATCTGTTAAAAATCAGAGCAGAGCAATTGCAAGTGGTAGGGTGGGAGTGTTATTTTGGGATATACTTTCTAATTATTACTTTTGTTTGAGCCACATCGCTTTGCACAGTCGGTGTTGAACTTGGTTACAAAACCAATCAAATCAGAAAAAATTCAGGAGGTGGCAACACATGGCAGAAACTTCTGAAACTGGGTGCGCCTGTGCCGTTGGATGGCTGTGATGTGGAGCTGCACCTTTGCTCTGTTTTCAGATTTAGTTTCACGAGGCAGTGCTGGTCAGGATGCAGTTTGCCACCGCATCAGCAAAGTCCACCTTCCCGCATTCTCACCTGTCCTGACATTCACCACTGACATTTGCATCCATCTGCTCCCTAGCAGGATGGTTCAACAGAAGAGCAAAAAAATCAGCTCAACAAAGTGCTGTTTGTTTGTTTGTTTGTTGGCTGGATCAAGGGGCTGAAGAGGACGAGACAAGTGTCAAAGCCAGTAGAAAGGAAGGGATGCCGAGAGGGATGCTGGTGAGTAGGACTGCTCCTCTGGGCAGCAGGAGCTGCTGGGCAATGCCTCCAGAGCTCACCTGGGCAGTTAACCTACAGCTACAAGAGTGCCAACACCCTACACGGTGACCACAGCACCAGGAACACTATATCCAATAATCACTGTTGTCTTACTGGCATTACAGTTGCACCACAGCTCCCATGGAGTAGAACTTCTTGAAGACCACCATTGCTTTGAGGACCGGGTATCAGACACATCAGCAGCGGCTCTGCTGGCCCCCAGCCCCGCAGCACATCGACAGCATCTCCTTTGATATACACCTGTGCCCCCTCCAGGGCAGGATGAGAGGGATTCAGAGGAGATCGTGCTGCTGCCACAAACTCTTGGGGTACTGACAATATGGGAAGGCTTTGCCAGCCACATCCCATTCCTGTCCTAATCCACCAGTTTGCAGAACAAATGGAAAATTAAAGTTTTGACAGTTTGCACGTTCAGGTTTCTCAAGTGTACAAGAAGTTGCACGTAGATTTTTAAGTGAAACTAAATCTAATTCATTCTATGCTGAAATAGTCTCATGGTTTACATCCCAAGCGTACCATTTCACGCCAATTACACATTGTAAAATAATAACTGCAATGCAGTTTAAAAAAACCCCAACAAACAACTTAGAGATTTTTGGGTTTGGCTTTTAACCTTGATCTTAGAATCATAGAATGGCCTAAGCTGGAAGGGACCTTAGAGATCATTTTAATCCAACCTCCCTGTTGCCAGGGACGCCACCTCTCGACTAGATCAGTAGTATCTTAAATTTAAGTCACTAAAATTCTATTGTTTGAAACTAAAATTCTGCATAATATTTTGCACACCAATACTCCCAACTCGGAAACATCAGGACATATTAGTTTTCATATAAACCTTACAAATCTTAGCGAGTTCTCTTAATACATTATAGCAAGTGTTGTAGTGTACCTCCCACGTCTTTTCCAAAGAATAAGCAGTATTCCCTTCCAGTCCTGAGAAAGTAACCTCGCTCTTTCCAGTACTACCACTTATAACAAAACAAATAGGAGACACAGCTGAAGACTAAACACATAAATCCAGAAAATTCCCTTTGTTTTACACTGTATATTATTTTAAAATAGAAATGGACATGATATAGTCAGACATTCTCAGGCAGCCACCAAAGCAGTAATCAAAAATTAATTATGCAAGCAGAAATTAAAAAAAAAAAGAAAAGAAAACACACTAACAACAAAAAACCCCCGAAGACTATGACAATCCCAAGGACTTTGCAAATGCTCCAACTAGACAATCAAGGCCATGCAAGGTGGTCACACAATTCAGCACAGAGAAAATCTTTCAGCATCTTTATCCTAGAGAAACATCATCATCTCCACCCCTCAGTTCAAGACCACCTTTTTTTATTCTAAAGCCAAAAATAAAATCCAGCCTCGTTAAAGGGTAAAATTTACTGAAGCAAAACTGATGGGACAGAAAGAATATGACCTTTTCAAAGAAACTGGGTCTTTCCAGTACTGTAACATCAGATTGATGGTCTGCGTTTCTGCTCCTGAAGGTTTAGGGCTGCCAAGTCCATGATCAAGATGTTTTACTTTGAATCACAGATTATGTGTTGTCATTAGCAGACTGGAGGCTTCTATTCACTAATTTGGATGTTGCTAAGAAAAGCCAGCCAGAAAAGGGGAAATCTCCTAACAAAGACCCAGTCACATATTGGTTCTCCAACTGAGCTTCAGAAATTTTAAATAAATCCAAAGCTAATATCCTCTCTTTGAAAGCTGAAGTCAATAAAGTTGAAGATCTCTATAAATTATTTTTAAGAATGTTTTTCTTTACCATCAGTTTATCCAGTCTTCTCTAAGACAAGTTAGTCAGTGCTTAGAAGTGGTGGAAGGACTTCCATCTGCTACTACTTCAGAGGAAACGTCAACCTCTCCAAGACATACGTTCCTAAACATATTAGACCTACTGTCTCTGCCAAGATGCAATTAAACACTGTCTAATCTTTAAAAAGCCTGCAAGAAAGAAGGTTTAAATCCTATGTTCAAGAATGACCCACCCTGAATAAAAGCAAGCTTCACGGTGACTTGTAACAGCCTAATCTGCTTTCACCAAGACAACTTCCTGACCCAGGGTTGCTGCAATAAGCTTGGAAGAATTGATTCATCTGCACCATAAGCAAGCCACAAGGACTTTTAAACTGCATCTACAGCAGGGCACTACGGCAAGTCGAATTTGTATTGTGGGTCTTGCATCCCTCCTCTCTCCATGATTTCAGAGTCACTTGCTCCTGCTCTCCACCTTTGTCTGTCCACACTCACATAACCTTGCAGTCAACATCTGACAGGGACTAAAACCAGGCAAAAACAGACTTCAAACTAAACAAAAAAAATCGATAGTTTTCTGCTGGTTTATGCCCTTGAATCAGTTCACTGTAGGGGCAGCAGTAGGTGGGAGCACCAGCCAGGGAAGGATGGCAGTGCTGGGTTTCAGCTCAGGCTGTCCCTGAGATGCTGTCAGGTTCTGCAAGGCAAAACCTTCAGACAGTCCCTGCACTGTCATTTTGAAATTTTACCAGCAATCAGGGCAGAAAGGATTTTATTGTTTTTTTGTATATACGCATAAGTAAAAAGGGCTGCTCCCATTTGGATAGGCAGGTGGGTTATTTCTCCAAGACGTCCACTTCTGTGAGGTATTTCATCCACGCTGGCATGAGCAGAGCTACGTGGCAGCTGTTGGCTTGCAGCCCAGTGGCACCGGGCAAGCAGGACACGCACTGGTGACACGGGGGAGGGATGGAGAATATGTGTAAATAAATGTTTCCTAATCAGAAGTCATATGCAAAGCTGCCCTGGCAGGAAAACACACTAGTATCTCCAGCGCAAGTCCCACCGGGCACCGAAACCTCTGAGCCAGGATCCCGGCACTGAGACGGCAGTGCTACTCAGATTAACACAAGCTGTCTGGCCATGGTTTTGTTTCCAAAATAACTAGGATAAGAAATCTTTAATTGCTGCTATTATTCATCATTGGATAGAAGCATATTTCTTATTTTAGAGCAGTGTGTGCTCACATTCTCTCTTATCAGCCACAAGAGAGAAGAGGCAGCTGTGGTTCTTACTGTATATTCTACCTTCTTTATCTCTCCTCTTTGGGTCATGCATCGGCTCTTTTTCTCTGCTCTGCCACATGTTACTGACCCTACACCCACACAAAGCACCTACCCTTAGTCAAAGACCACCATTAAAGAAAAGGTGAGGAAAGGCACCTGCATGAATATTTCTTTTATTGAAATGCAACACTCAGTCAAAAAGGGTAACGGTTTGTCTCCTGAAAAAGTCAAATGCGTATTTTCTTCCAGACTTAACATAGATGCTAAAGAAAAAAGAAGTAGCAGGATGGGACACCAGTTCCAGCTGATTTCACAGCTCTGATGAACTCATATGCAGCAACTGAAAAAACTCATACAGGTAGAGTCAAGGTTGATACAATCAAAGCTTCTCCTGCCTAGATTCTAAAGCGCTGGAGTGCAGCAATTGGGTTTCTCTACTGTACAGCGACAAGAGAAGTCATTTTCTTCCAACAGATGACTAACACTGACAGCTTTATTTATTTATTTACCTTTCAAAGCAAAGTCATTTTTAATGGATCTATAATTCAAAAGCTCTTTAATTAATTTTCCTCAAGCTTCCTAGAAATACAGATTTGGTTTTATGCCTTGAAAAACAAGTCAGTCAAGTTCTAGGCAAAACCCCCTCTTTTCAAAGTCAAAGCTATAAATGAAAGAGAAATGGGATTTGATTAGGAACGCTTGTTTGAAATTCTACCACATAAGCAATTTCTACCATTACACAATCTTTTTAAGTTGCTTTTGTTTTTCCTCCCTGTCTTCAATCCATTTTTGTCTGCTACAATAAAAACCCCATTTCTTCCCCTATATTGCTTTTTGCCTCACCACATTACTGATTTTGCTTCCTGTGTGGGTTTTTTTTTTGTTACTTTCCTTTCTCCTGGCATGTCTTTTAAAGCTGTAAACCAAGTGCTCTCTATCCAGGCAACAGATACACTGCCTGCCAGTATAGGACTGGAATTAGGGTGGAAGCAGCACTGGAACTGGAGAAGGCTCTTGTATTGCTGACAGAGCAGCACTTTGTTCCTTCTGAACAGCAGCTTCACATCAAGCAGAAAACTCTAGGGATTCGTTTATTTATTTCAGACAATGATCCCTCGTCCATGTGCTTACATGGACTGAACGCTTAATGGAGAAAACACCCTCCTCATTTCTCCAGGGAACTAGTCTCAAGCGTTTCGATAACAGGCAGCGCATGAAGTAACCTACCTATACCTTAAAATTGGGGCACAGAGGTCTTCCAGTCTGCATTTTTAACAGGATTATGAATTCACAGAATCCCAGAATGTCAGGGGTTGGAAGGGACCTCAAAAGATCATCTAGTCCAGCCCCCCTGCCAGAGCAGGATCCCCTACAGCAGGTCACACAGGAACGCATCCAAACAAGTGTTGAATGTCTCCAGAGAAGGAGACTCCACACCCTTCCTGGGCAGCCTGTGCCAGGGCTCTGGCACCCTCACAGGAAAAAGTTTTTCCTAATATGTTTGTGGAACCTCCAATGTTCCAGCTTGTATCCATTGCCCCTTGTCCTGTCATTGGACATCACTGAGAAGAGCCTGGCTCTGTCCTCCTGACACTCATTCTTTACATATTTATAAACATTAATGAGGTCACCCCTCAGCCTCCTCTTCTCCAAGCTAAAGAGACCCAGCTCCTTCAGCCTTTCCTCATAAGGGAGATGTTCCACTCCCTCCATCATCTTAGTTGCTCTGCACTGGACTCTCTCAAGCAGTTCCCTGTCTCTCTTGAGCTGAGGGGCCCAGAACTGGACACAATACTCCAGACATGGCCTCACCAGGGCAGAGCAAAGGTGGAGAAGGACCTCTCTCCAGCAGAACTTGCCCTCTTCCACTGCACTGAGGTGCTTCTCGTGTCCTGAGCTGGCCGAGGCATGCACAAACATGCTGCTGCTTCTGCCAGAGATTATTCTCCTCGGAGAATAAAACAGCAGCAAAATGAAATGCGTGTCCTCAGCATAATATATTGAATATGTGAGGTAAGCCTCTGATGGAGATGGATTTGCACTCAAATGCTTGACTGTAAGGGAGAGCGCTGAGGCACCGGTGTACGAGCTAATGCTTTGCTCTGCAAGAGGGTGATCTCTGCCACAAGAACAGGGTAGAAAGATGGAAAGAGAAGCCACCAGAATGCTGAGTCTGCCCTGAATTCCTCCAAACACAGTCGAGTTAGAGAGATATGCTGGGGCATCCAGGAGCTGAGGAAATCACAGAGAAGCACAGGAACACAGATCCAGAACTTCCAACGCAAATACTGGACCGTGCTCCCTCCCACAGTTCAGCAGAGACATTTCATCAAGGGACATGTACCTTTCCAAGCCATGAAACCTCTTCCAACACCCTTTTTCTCTAAGATACTACCTACTTTATTATTCAGACTAAATTCGAACTTATCTACAGTTGAAAGATTCCTTTCGGAAACATGTGCGTGACTAAAGCAGACACACAAGCTCATATATGCAAAACTGGGGTAGCCCTTGCAAAGATTTGTACGTCATTCATTAGACTTCGGTAAACTGATTTCTCCTCTCACAATTCATACCATAACCAGAATTCAAGGAATGCAAGCAAACAAGTTTTCAGAATACTAGCAATCACTTATGCCTCAACTTATCTCGAAGAAGTACATACACTTACGTAGACTTTGTTTAAGGAGGGACCAGATGTTCTCAAAAACAAAAACCACAGTTCATGCTTTTAGGTCCATTGGTAATTGCAGCATATGACTTATGAGCAAATTCATCTATAGTGCAACATTGAGGAATTATCTTTAAAAAAAAAAGTTAAAAAGCACTAAAATACAAAAAAAACCCCAACACTAAAATGCAAAAAACCATCTGCTAAAATGCACAACCTCCCTGCTAAAAGGCCAAAAAAACCCAACCATTAAAATCCACCTGGATGCAAACCTGTGTCATGTGCTCTAAGCAATTTTTCTTTACTGGGCTGTTGGACCAGATGATCTGTAGAGGTCCCTTCGAACTCTGACAATTCTGTGACTTTGTGAAGAGTGAGTGTTATGAGCACTGGTAGGGCATTTATGATTAAATTCTGTAGACTGGCGACAAATAAAAGGAAGAATTAAAATAATAGCGAACCTTATTGTGTCCGACTAAATAACATGCATTTGTAGAAAAAACGCAAAAAGCGCTGCCTGCAAATTTTATGCTTTGAGTAAAATTTAATTAACTCAAACTAGTAAAAATCCCACAGGGTTGTGTTATTTGTAAGCGAGAAAATAGGAGTCATGTCTGCATGACTGGGGATGGAAATTTGGCTAGCCTTGTTAAATTACAGTTCCTCTAGGAAGGCACATAAATATTTATGCAAAATTGTGTGCTGACATTTGTTGCTGGACTTGAATATTCAACCCATTACAGATAACTCGTAAATCCACCTTCCTCATACATGTGGTTTTCCCTTTGTGCACATCCTGTTGCCACGATAATTTGGCTTGCATTTTCCTGACAAGCTAACCTATAGGGCCAGGCAGGAAAGGGAAGTAAAGCACCGTTCATTCATAGGTGATTTATGAATCCCCGCTTGCTTCCTTTTGCAGCAGAAAGTTAAAACATGCACACAAGAAAAATGCACATATGCCTGTGCCTCATTGGAAGAAGCAGCAGGGGAAAAAAAAATAAATACAAAATTCAACTCTCTCTGCTGACTACTTTAAGGGCAGCTCCCAAGCTCATTGCTGCCTAGCTCTTCTCCAATACTAGCTCATACAGTTTTCAAGTTATGTCAAGCAAAACGACATGGCCAAAGAGCAGGATATCTACAACTCAGCAAGTCAACAGATTTAGCAGAAAAGGCTTTATACGTACGACTTCTAATACTGCAACAAATTCAATTTCCTGACAGCAAATAAATAAATAAACCAACCACAACTGAGATCTTTCACATCCCTGTCTCTGAACTGCTTGCATTTCTCAGAGAGAAAAACAAAAAAAACCCCAAAACCAAAACCCAAACCACAATATGCCTCTCAGATCATGGAAGTATGGGATTAACCATAAACCTGCAACACTATTAGACATTATCAGTGATAAAACACTGCTGCACTATCAGACCCTTGTCACTGCAACCAACCATCTCCCAGATGAAATAAGCAGAGTTTCTGGGCAGGGCATAGTGGGAAGGCTCTAACGTGCTGGTGAGAAGGAGTAGACCTGACAACCGTGGTGGAGCCTCTCCTCCTGTCAGGAGGAGTCCTTGGCAGCACTACGGAGACCTTGGTGTGTGGGGGGTGTTGGGTAAAGGCTGGCAGGACCCCACGCTGGCACACAGTGGCCGAAACTCTGCAAGATACAGATACGCAGCTCCCAACAGCAGCATCCTTCCCTCAGACAGGGCTTGCCTGGATGCATGCGCACGCGTTAGGTGAGGCTTCTTCTACGAGCAACCCCCCACAATGCCGAACGCTAGCTTGGATCTACACAAGCAAGGAAAAGCCATTTAGCAGTTATCTCACAACACACATACACACAAAAAAAAGCAGCATCAGGAGGAACAAACGCTTTACAATTTACTCTTACAGTAAGGCTCTAAAACCATTCTAGCTGAGTCACAGTTGCAAGTGAAAGGCAGCTCTCTGGATTTAGCTATATACCCATCTTAAACACTCTCTTATAATTCGAAGCCATGGTTGTACGAGCAGCTGAGACCATGTAAAGGAATTTGGAAGGGGAAGAGAGGAGCCTCTCTCATTTCCTTTCACCAGTAGCAAGCTCTTAGCTGCACAACATGCATGAGCAGATCCATGAATCTATTTGAGACTGCTCAGATTAAAAAAAAAAAAATTTAAAAAAATCCCCCAAAGTGTCATTACAATCCTGAATAGTTACAGTTACAAGTATCTGCATGACAGACAGTAATATTTCACACTCTGAGGGCACCCAAATTGCTGGAGTTGGTCTGGAACCATTCAAAGACAAGACACTTGAAATGGTAAATGCAAGCTGTGTTTTGAGCTGGGGAAATTGCAAGTGTGCTCTAACCTCATCTGATTGTCATCATCACAAGTGTAACAACTGCCGTCTTGCATCTTAATTGCATTCCCAATTGACCGGGCATACAAAAAGTACCTCAAATAAAATTATTTCCTTGGGCTTTTTGTCACATTGACAACACACAAGATTTTCAGCAACTGAAATGGGAAAACCAATTAAAATTAGATCCTGCTGCAATTTCTGCATTAACCAAGCATTATCTAACCTCCCAAGGAGCTTTAGAAAGATCCTTTTCTTATTCCCCTTCGGCATATTTTAAGACTGTGCAATTTCATTTCAAACAGGCTGCTTCAAAGGGTACAGTTTTTTCAGGATTTGGGATAATATGTTAACAATGTTTCAAGGGCCCCTCTGGTCCAGAACAGTTTGTAGGGGTTAAAATAAGGGTGCCCATGCCCTAATGGCAAACATCGTGTGACTAGAAGAGCCTATACCCATTCCGACCATCAGAAAGGGAAGAAAATTCAGAGGTAGAATTCAGGGAACAGAGGAGAAAGAGGCCCGGTTATATGAGGAGTCATAACTTGGTGGTACTGAAGGAAGCAACATAGAGCAAGGAAGATTTATACTTATAAGGAGAGTACTGTAATGCCAATAACCTTTTCCACTCTTGCATAAATTGAGCCCTCAGGCATTTGACAAAAGGCATGCACAGTCCTTTTTTTTTTTTTTTTTTGAGCAGCTGGAGTGCTCCTACTACATTCTTTTTCTTTTTTTTTTTTAAACAGTTCTTGCACAAAGCTATTAAAAATGCAGAGCTGCTATTTCCAGATACTCACATCCCATCTCAACGCTAGAACAGCTCACGGCTGCTCTTTAAACAAAGTGCTTCTGTATCATTTAACAATTAATGGACCTTTGCAGATGATCCAGCAAGACCTTTGTGCAGTGGATCCCTTCTATTATCATCATTCCTCCCCGATCTGCACCAAAGTGACTCAGAGCAAGGAAAGGCTGGTTACATAAACAGAAGGTAGGTGGCTTAACAACCTTGATCTTATCACAGACCTGTCAGCAGAGAGAACTGCACGTTACTGCAGAGCTAAGGCACATGTCAATGCGCTGGAAAGGAATCAGATGTTTCCCACATCCTCAGATTTGGGAGAGCTTCATGGACTATTTACTGAGCTGGTTCAGATTACACAGAATAACTTCAGAGGCTGCAGTTTCCAGCGCTTTACTTGCCTTGCCTAGCCAAGGCCATGCTCGCTACAGAAGAGTCAGAGAAACAAGAAAAAAATCAAGCATCTATATGAGACGATTCAAACTTCAAGAGAGGTGGGAATTATAAACTTGGGATGCTCCAGGATCTCAGAGCCTCTACACTTGTGGGAGGGAAGGGAAGATAGGGGAAAACAACAAAAAAAAAAGAAGAAAATTAAGAAGAAAAAAAAGAAAAAAAGAATAAAAAAGAAAAGAAAAGAAGACAAAAAGAAAAAAAAAGTTAAATCTCACCGTCTACATTGATACCTGACCGGAAGAAAAAATGTTTTACAAATCTGACATCGCTACAGCTCAACACCCAGCAGCTTCCACTTTCCGTTTTGGCACTCGCTTATTCTTCAGGCTGAAGCAAGCTCTCTAGCACTCTAGCTTTCCAGGACACACATTAAAAAAAAATAAAATCTTAAGAAGCCAAATTTAGCCTCTCTCAGATCAGTGCCTGTGAAATTTACAGGAGTAGCAGGTTAGATTGACCTAGCTATAAACGAGAAAGATACATCACAGCTGGACATCTTAACCAGTCTGGAAGCCTTTTGGCAAGCGTCTTGAGGCTTTGGAAACACAACCTATGATTTTCAGTTGCATTTCTACCTTTTTTCTCCTGACAGGGAA
>NW_009700895.1:31199-41820 GCF_000703405.1 Apaloderma vittatum
ATAACGTGCCTACTCATCCTGCTACTATGAACTGGAGGGGCACCCCTGCTTCCTCATTCCAACCTGAGATGTCGTCTCTATTTCCGCAGAGCTATTTCCAGAGCCTATTTACTGGTTCATTCAAGTCTAGACTTTCTAATTTTGCAGCTTAATCTGTAGTTCAGTCACCCATGAAACTGCTGAACAGCCCGCAATTGTGTCCAAATCCGCGCCACAGCTTGTGCTGCCTGAGCTCAGGTGCAGTCATTAGTGATGGCACACAGGAGGCTCATTAAATCTGCCAGCAACATTTGCCAGGGAAACACAACTCTTCCCCTCCTCTCCTCCCTCCCCTTAAATCGTTTAATTAATACCATCATCCCAGCTTCCACTCCACGAAGTGGTAAAAGCAGGGATATTGGGGAGGAGACAGGTCCGGCATAGGAAGTGAGCAGCTGGAAGGGAACCCTCCCTTCCCTTCACTCATTTCAGTGGCCCTGCCTGCTGCAGAGCCCTGCTCCCGCTCTAACCCCCAGGCTCAGGCAGCACAAGGGACAAGATGCCCAGCGGAAGATCTCCCAAATGATGAGAAGACAGCACCCGAGGGCGTGTCCCACTGACGGCAGCACACCTGGTCTTCTCCAGAGGGATAACGGATGGCGTCCCTTGCAGAGAGATCAGGCAGACACTAGTGCCAGAACAGCTTGGGTAACAGCACGTGAGAAGAGAGTGGGAACTCCCGCCCTCAGTCACAAGAGAGCTCTTGCATCAGCGAGCCCTGAGGAAGGGACCCGTGCTGAGCCAGCCCCAGCATCTGACCTTCTGCACCAGCACACAGGAACAGGCTGCCCCGTGGTCATGGCCACGGCAATGCTCCCGTGAGACTGAAGCAGCAACAGCCTCCCCACCCTTGAGATAATCAGATTTGCTTTCTCCCATGACTTCCACATTTGCTGAGCGTACTTTCTCCCACGTGAGCGGTGAGCAGAGCTACTGGCAGCGAGAGCGGCACTGCGCGCTGGCTGGGCGAGTCCACAGTCAGTGGCTGAGGCAGATGTGTCCCTGCTCAGGGCTCCTACACATCTTCCCCTCCCTCTTGGCCTGTGCAAAGGAAACTCCTCACAGGACTAGCTTAGGGCCTTCCATCCCAAAGGGTAAACTCAAACCTCCTCTTCTTCAGCTGGGCAGCAAGCTATGGTGCCATGCATCCAACCGTGCTGAGACAGCAGGTGGAGGGTGCCCATCCTTTCTCCCTGGATGTGCACGTAGCAACAAATCAGGGAACAAAAGGCACCCTCAGAAAAAACAGCTTTTCACCTGCTCTCTCTTGAACAACCTACCCTCCCCTCTGGCCCCTCGTTCAACCGGGCAGGCCACACATGCCCTTCCAACCATGTCAGCCAGAGCACTCCTTAACATCCCTCCACTGTTTTTCTCTCCTCCTGTCTCAGCACCCTTGTTCAACACAGAGCAGCCCACTTCCACAGAAATCTGCTCAGCAAACGTAGCAGGGGACCTAACCAGCATGTCACAACAGGCAGCTCCATCTCTGTGCATCAGATGACTGCCGAGTGTGGCATAATTGGGAGCCGCTTCGCCCTCCTGGGAAGAGATTCCTGAGGACCTTGGTGGTCTTTCACTGCACAAGACCTGTGCCAACTGCTCAGAAGCACAGGAACAAACTGCTTTCAAAGCTTCATCTGTTCATTCAATAGAAAAGGATTAACTGTGTTTCATTCTCCTAGATGATGCAATGACCTGCAGGACCTGGGAGGAGAAAGCCTCAGGTTCATTTCTCCTCTGCTTCCTTTCTCTGCAGCAAGCATCATCACCCATGCAAAGCCTGTATATTCCTGCAGGTCCACTAGAACTTTCACCTGAAACACCTCTTCCAACAAAACCACAGCAGCTGCAGGAAAGCTTTTCAGTTTAACAAATCGACATCCAAAGGGGCTTTCTTCAGACAAGCCCTGAGCAGCTCCATGCAAGGGGCTCTCCTTGGAGCCCACTTCACTTCAACACTGGGGAAAGCCTGCAGAGGAGCAAGAGTAGCTTGGGCTCAGTGCTGTCCCTCCACAGAAGGCTCACTTGACATACCTTGGGGCAGACAGGTAGGAAACCAGCGTTAGGCTATTAAGAAGAGTGCATTTCCATGGCAAGGGCAACTCAGCCTTGGCAGCTCTGCGTTTTAAAGACAGCACTTTGCTGTTCTTCCCACTCCCAAAGTATCCAGGACTGTTATTTACAATTTCCCTTAGGCAGGTCATAAATCCCAGCACAACTAGCAAGCTCAACACAGTGCAAAAGGATCCCTGTAGCAGGCTAATTACCTTTGCAGGCAATGCAAGCCTATAGTTTGCTTCTACATAGTAGCTTTGAAAACTTAGGCTAATGACTTGTCTAGCAGATCAAGCTTTCCACTTTCTATTGTTCTGCTCTGGGCAGTCAGACAGGAATTCCTCCAGGGGAAGAAATCAAGAGAGGGAAGAGGGCCCATGAAACAGAAGACTATTCCATAACGGCATGATACCGATGCCAGCAGGAAGGGAAAGACAGTAAATCTAAATTGAGAGGAAGCCTAGCAGATGAGTACTAAAATCAAAACCACCACCATCACCAAAACAAACAAAAAAGTTACCCCTATTCTCTTAAGACTTTAAGGATTTATCCTCTCCCACTACTCTACACCAAGATCACAACTTTGTTTTCAAGCGAAAACAGTTAATACAGAAAACCCGACTTCCCTCACCTGCCTAGCCAACAAGTCAGAGGATTTACCAGAGGCGCCAGTGATGGATCTTTCACAATTTCTCACTTCCATAGAAGTACATCAATGTTCAGGCTGCAGCTCATTTCACACAAATCTCTCCTAACACCTACTAGCTCTATTCATGGATTGTCTATTCAGACAGCGGTGGTTATAGCAAACACTAGAATTATAAGGCAGGGATGGTGGAGGGGGTGCATGTGTGTGTATGCATAATAAAAAAAAAAACACAACAAAACAGACTCAAACGCTTGTTCTCGATCAAGCAGAGCATGAACTAACCAGGATCTCCCATTTGCTGAATGCAAGTCTTAGCTGGCTACTATCTGACACATGCACTCTCTCAAAAGGTCCATAAGGAAACTTTTAGAGGGCATATCCCCATGAATCTCCTGAGCTGCAGATGACTCTCTTGAAAGTTTAAAAAGCCCACCAACTAAGAAAAACTAACATGCTGCATTGGGCCATGAAAAATCCCAGCAAGCCTAATTTCCAGCTGAACGTCCTACTGGTAATGGCTGAAGGCCTCTCCCACATGAACCACATAGGTTAAAATACTTCCCAATACTTCCCAAGTGTAATGTCTTCAGTGGTCGTTTTAGGGTTTGATGCAAAATTCTCAGTAGAGATTACATGACCAAAGGCAAGAAAGAAAAAAAAAAAAAAAAGTATCTTGTGTTCCATACCAGCTATAAGGAAGTGCAATACAGCACAGACTCTTGTATACCCATGGCACAGATCAGAAACAAAACTTGGGCAACAGAGTACTACAAAACACACCATGCAGAGTAAGGATACTGTGCTAAATCTTGATGGGTTAAGATATCATCTACAATAGAAGGTAAATTAAAATTTATGAAGGTCTGTACTGCAGCTTCCAGGATATAGCTAGGTAATACTTTTTCAGAGCTGGTGTGGTACTACCTGTTAATTACAAACAGCCAAGGAAACAGAAGCAGACAGCTCTCTGGAGCATATCCAAGGGACACAGATTAATCTGATGGCATCACGCTCGTACTCTCTGAAGACAAGGCCTCCAAAAGGGCTAGATGATCCTTGAGGTCCCTTCCAACATGGTAATCTATGACTCAGTTGGGTTTTTTCCCCCCCCATAACACAAACAAAACCAAAACCAACAACAAAAAAATCTTGACAAAAGGACTTCTGGCTCTTCTCACTTTTTTTTTCCCCTGTATTTTAAAATCCTGAGGCAAGGACATGGGAACCTCTGAAAAAGTGCTAGAATACGTACTGCTAGAGCCAGTGGAAGCAGGGAGTGTCCTACTGAGCTCCATACTGCAAGGTGAAATCCCTTTTCATTATGGCTACAATACAGATGACTTCTAGGTTTAAATAACAACAAGGAAACCAAAACCACCTTTATAACTCTTTTTCAATGAGCTCTCAAATAGCTTCAAAGACTGCTCTGTAGCAACCTAGAGAGAGAGCTACAAAAGCCCTACCTCCTTACCAAAACTCGGGCTCAGTTTGATCTGTTTAGATGAAAGCTGGATGCCAGAGAAGTGCATATGACATACTCGATAGAAAAACATTTGGATGGGTGATGAAAACATACTCACGTAGTGCATACAGGGAGAGGACTATTCCAGCCAGGCAAAACCCCTCAAAAAACCTGAGTGTGCTGAACATGGTCACATTCACTGAGAGTGCCACAGTCAGTCCAAATATTAAAATGAAAATGACAGAGAAGAGGAGTACAGGCCGTCGACCAACCCTAAAAATAAGGAAAAACAGAGAAACAGCATTAAAAAGATAGGATGGACATAATGGTAAATCATTACAACTGGCAAAGAGGTGTACAAGTCATGCAATCCCTTCCAAATATTACTACCTGTTTTTAATGCTTGTTCCATTCTTCTCATTTTGGTTTTTTTTTCCTGCTTACTAAAACCCAGATTCCTCTGCACTGACAAGTTCATTTCAGATGGGATTAAGCAGAGACAGCACAATATATTACTGCTTGATTTAGTCACCATTTTCAAAACACCAAAGATGAACAAGAAAACATCTAGGAACTATTGGAAGGCCATAAACAAGTCCCTTGAAAATTAAAAGAAACCTCTCAGAGCTTTCTGTAGTAGCACGGGAGAACACAGGTGTTATATGTTATATGGCATGATATATTATTATTTCTCTATAGTCTACAGCCACAGAGCTTACTGCCGAGGTCTGCTCTTCCCAACAGACACGTGCTTTTCAGCCTCATTCGGAGGAGGAGCTGGCTCAGAAAAACAACTTTTCTTGGCCTCGTTGTTGAGGGTAAGCCTAACAAACAGGGACTGAGCATAAATCAGGGCTCACGTCACTTTGCTGAGCCTTGGAGAGCAGAGAGCAACAATCACAGGAGAAGTGTGAGCTTCAAGTCCCTCCACCATGTATCCCCACAGCAGCTGCAGAGACCTGCAAAACCAGCCCAAGCAGAGGGTGAGGAAGAAACTGCTTCAAAAACTGACAACAGGATTTGTTGGAGGATTTGCAGTCGTCCTTTGCAGCTGAAACCTGTAGTTGCAGGCGTTGGTGCAGTGCTGACAAGAAGGACAAGTTACCCTGCCACCAAATGCGGGGGTGCTTGCTGCAGAATTTGGTTCTTTTATGTCAAAGGAACATGACATTTTTTACATCTCTTACTCATACACTTAGTGTTTATAATTCCCCTTTCCCCCACTCTTCCTCTGCAAGGAGAATGATATGAAGCACCAGAGCACACAGCTATTTTTAAGCAAGAATTGGATCATTATGTGGAGACTTCCAAAATTTTTCAACTTGTCAACTCCCACAAGTTTTCCAGTGGAGCCGAGGATCCCTTTTAGTCAGCGCCATATGCCATCTCCACAAAGAATATATGAACTTGCTTTCCGTAGGCAGCTTTCACAGACCCATTCAAAGCAGTCTGTCAGCTGCAAGCCAGACGTCAGGTTGAATGTCAGCACAATAAAGAGCATTTCAATCTCACAACTTAGTTCTATTAGTTTCTATTCAATTATTTCAGCCGATTGTTACCAGAAGCTATAATGTATATTATATACACATATATATGCATTCACAGTTAGAACTTTGGGTTTTGCTTTACTTAAAAAGGAATGAGATCAATAAAATACGGGTTGAAGGGCTGAAAAGGAGACATTGTAATAACTTTTTACATTTTGGGGAATTGGAAGAGTGCACCAGTATGCGTGTCATGGTTCACGGTTTTTCAAAGTCACATATAAGAAGGTGATGTTGTGGCTCCTTGCATGAGGACAGATTAACTCTTTTTTTCACCTGTAGCATCACCCGTGTGGCGCTGCAAAGATTTAACTTGTTGGCATCAACCAATCAGTGCTTTTAGAACAGAACGCATCAACGTGCAAACTGAAGACAGCGACGTCAAAGCAGCCTGCTCTCCATCAGTCTATCAGGGTACCCAGCCCACGAAACGTGGAGCTGCTGTTGAGCTGAGGGTGGGAACACAACATCTCTGCCTCGGTGATGTGCAAGGCACTGGGAATGTGCTGGACACTGAGGCAGCTACCACTATGTGTGCTTCAGATTTTATATTTATGGAACACAAAGCACTTGGGCAAGAGGCAAAGTACCTCACACAAAACCTTGAATGCAGGGGAAAAAAAACCAAAACAAACACTCACTATGAACTTTGTGTTATCAGCGATTTACGCAGCATTTTGTAGCCCTATTCTTGTAATCGGCAAGCTGTAATTCATACTAATTAGTATTTGTGGAAGTGTTTTGTAGATGAAAGGCTTTATGCAAATACTCAGAATTAGGAACTTAATTCTCATCACAAGCCTGACCTGCCATTCCCTGATGTTGATTAAAAAAGACCTCATGCCTAACATACCTCAGTCCCCTTCTTCCCCTCCTCCCACCCTCTGTACTCAAGGTTATCCATCCTTAGGATGTAGAATTTCTTCCACCACTGTACAAGTTATGCAAATGAACGGTTGCTGCTAATGAAGAAACAGGAAATCCAAGACTCTCCTGGGCCTGTGAAAACCAAGTGAGGCCAGATGAACCCTCTGGTAAGAGGCAATCACCAGCACCTCCTCCTGTATGGAGGTCTAGTCTCTTTGCTCAGCAAGGCATACTGCACATTCCTCAAAAATCAATGCTCCAGGGCAGCTATCAGCAATATATTTGGTGATCCAGCAGTGTTTTGACAGGATGGTGTCTCAGAGCGTAAAAAAGCCTTTTACACGTAGATGGAATTATCTGACTAACAGTACATGGAAATGCTTGTGAGAAATTAAACCACACGCAATCTCTCTTATGGAACAGCCCCGGGATGCTGTCTGCTGCCATTCAAGCTATCCCAAAGAGAGATTTCTGCACCACAAAAGTCTCAGCCTACACTGTATACTATTATCTAAATCAAATGCTAAATACTGCCTGTGCAGGTAAATAACCAGGGACACAAGCAGCACCAGGCTTTTGAAGAATCTGCAATCCACACAGCGTGATACACAGATGCATCAAAAAGATATTCCTAATGTCGTCACGGTTGCACCACAAGGGAGTGGTTTGAGGACAAGATCTGATCTTCCCACCCACCTACACACGTACCTTACCACCCTGAGAAGACTAAGTTCTGCTCTTGCTGCTGATCAAATTGCTTTTCCCGTGACACTCTTTGCAGGTTTGCTCTTGGCTTTGGGACTTGATTCCACACAAAGGCTCCAAAAAAGCATCAGAGCAGATGCAAAGCAAGGGCAGTACCGGGCAGTGAGAGGCAGAGACCTCCTGCCTTGATGCTAAATGAATGCCAAGCCCACCTGCTGCAGAAGGAAGCCTTCCACAGAGACCTCAACAGCCTCTGCCCAGAGCAGGCAATGTTGCCAACAGGGCTCTCTGCCTGCTGAACAAGAAACTTACTCAAACACTGGACACCATCAGTCTTCACGCAGACAAACATGTTTACAGACTTTCTTCCTACAGGTTTTCCACATGAAGCTATCCCAGCGTGCACACCTACTGTATTTTGAGCATACACCACTCTGTTTACTTAGCGAATAACCTTAATGCACTCTATGCCTTTGCCATGTACAGCTTTAAAACCTTTGTTTCAAAAAAAAAAAACAGAAAAAAAGCAAACCCCCCCAAACTCTAATGGTACAAAAAAACCCAAAGCATCTTTTAATCATCTAAACTGGAGCAGTACATAACTGAAATGAAAACAGATTTTAGAAGTTTGCAACATTTCTATACGCTACTCTTTAATCTCACAACTCTTGCTTGAGACTGACATCCTTTTTTTTTTTTTTCCTTCTTTTTCTCTTTTTACGGGTACAACCTCCTTGGCATCCATATCCCCATACGCTCCCCTGCCTTAGTGGAAACAAAAGCTGCGATTAAATAGCAAAGTAAATCCCACTTAGGTCTTCTTTTACCAGCCTCAAATGTTAAACAAAATGTCTATCCAGTGCAGGACTCCTGACAGGTTAGTTAGATCAGATGGCAAGTTTGGGGACTGAAGAGGAATGCAAGGACTGGTTTTGTTGGCAGCAAACTATGTCCTTTCTGGTCACCCACAAAAGGGCAAGGGGGTCACTGTTCTTTCTAGCCACCAAGTCACCATTTTTCTGCTTTGCACCACAGCTAGAAAATAGATTCTCCTTAAGGTCTCCTAAACTCGCTGGATAAAACGGAGAAAAATACCTCATTTTTATATTGGGGTAATTTTATGCTGCATTAGCTCAGCGGGGTCCAACAAGCACACGTGGCAGCACAAAGTGCACACTGGGGACAGAAAGGGGGATGAGCAGGACACTCTGTTTGGTGGCACAGCTCAAATAAATCTGCTCGCTACAACTCTGTTGCAAAGTCAGTGCCTTAGGCAACAAGTTGTTCACTTATTTGTGACTTATTTGTCAATTATAGCAGCATGTTCCTAACTTGGGAATAAGTCTGCTTTCTCCACACCGATTCCTTTTTAGGAAAGCCAAGCATGATCCCTCATTCATTTCCCCACTAGACTTTCTATGTGTTGTTAGAACCCTGTTTTACTTTCGTATTTTAATCAAGTTCAACTGTATTTCATCACGCGTGTTCCCTGCTTCACTGTAAACTCATGATTCCTCTCTTGCCTAAAGAACTTTTACCGACTATTCAGGAATTAAGATGCAATTTTGCTATGAATGCTTAGGCCAAATTACTGCAGAGCTGCAGGGGGCCTTCTCTTTTTCAACTGGCTGGCGAGTCGCTGAGGCTTTGTAAGATTTCCCTAATAGGCAACTCTTCTGCTCCCTTTCCTGTTTTAATGAATGGCAAAAGAGTTAACTTGGGGCCATTTAGAACACCAACGCTGGCAACTGCACTGGAAGCCACTGAAACCACTGGGACAGCATTGCAGAGCTATTGTTTCAGATGCTGCAAGTTTCCATTGAAATCACTTGAGTTACGCATTTAATTCCCCCCTTTTCAGACTAGAAGACCCTTTCTTTAAATAAAAGCTGAACTCTCAGCACAACTAGGATATCCAATCAAGTTTTCACTACTGCAGTTTAAGGAATTGCACTCTGTGCTTTTAAATCTAATACCCCAATATTAACAGCACATAAGTCAGCAATTCCTTAACACTACATCAAAATGTTTGCTTAACAGGAACTTTAAAAATAGAACAATGGAAAGGTTTGCAAAAAACAGCCTTCTACCCACCAAAAACCACTGTGTAAGCACCAGGTTGACACTACTTTGGTCTTGTATTCAGTCAAATCAATGCCACTTCCAATTTCTTTTGGCCCTATCACCCAGTTAAAACAAAAAAAAAAAAAAAGAAAACCCTAAACTAAAGGCTTCACTTACATAACTACAAAATACTTAATTCTGTACTAGCATTACAGCTGTAATAAATTGTGTCAGCCACAAAAAACCAAGCCAACTATCAAATAGTTTGTTATTTACCTTGATATAAATTACGCAGTTCAAGCATTTAACATACAATTTTAAACTGCTTATTCATCGTGCCCCTTTCAGAACCTGAAAAATCATTATGCAAAGGTTCTTGACGAATATAAAGCAGAGGAAAATCGAAACGATATTTAACACCGTTATTTATAGGTACATTGAATTAAAAGATTTTTCGCTTACCAGTCGGCTATACATCCTGTTATTAAATGGCCGAAGATTAATCCTACCAGTAGGGAGAATTTAGCAATGTGGACTTTCCAGGCTGAATCACAAACAAGATCCCACTGTAAAAAAAAAAAAAAAAAAAGGAAAAGAGAGAGAGAGAGAGGGGAAGATAAACTGAAATAAATTGTTTTCTCAAACGTATTTAATCATATTAACATTGGTGTAGAGCTTCCTCCAAATTTCAACCCGAACGCAAGAGCATGGAAACAGCAAAGGAAAGCTTTCTCCTCCCAAAGTCAAACCCCAGACCCCAAGAAGAAAATAAAAGACTCGTTTACTTCAGTAAGTTTTTAGCAGATCCTTAATTATGAAATGACAATATTGAACACTTAAGTCTCCCGCTCTCGAGACCACATGAGTTTAGACTCTGAGGTGTCCCTTCACCAGACACTGGCACCACTGGTGTGGCTGAAGCGTCCCACCGCAGCAGCCCCAGGTGGCTACTACCAGACCCTCCCCAAAGCCCACCAGCAGCAAGCCTGACACTTTTAAGGGCAAGGTCTCTGACTGACCTCCTAAGGGTCACTTGGGAACCCAAGGAAATGCAGCTGCTTTGACAAAGTCCTGAAAACCATTAGCTCCAGGCTCCCATGGCCAAGGCATTAAGGCACTTTTGCTTTCAGACAAGCACCCCAATCCCCCAGGTGGTGGAAGGGAATGAAGACGAAGTGGTGGGGTCACCCGTGAGGACAAGTCCTGGCATGGAGTCAGCCGGGGCAGCCGGAG
>NW_009700895.1:41848-56960 GCF_000703405.1 Apaloderma vittatum
CAGCGACATTTCTCGGCTCAGATGAGACAGGGGCTGAACCTCCACACTAAAGCTATCCCTGATACTGAAATTACCCTTGGCGTCCAAAGGAAAACAGACTGTTTCAGGCAACTCATCCTTCCTATGAGAAAGATGGGAACAACAAGATTTCCAATGAGGCTTCCTCTGAGGCATTAGACCGAGTCTCAGGAAGACCAGGCTGCATTCCTGGCTTCAGCCCAACATCCTCATTGCCCTGAGACACGTAACTTAATCTCTCTTATGTGTAAAGTGTGGATAGTACCATTATACCCTTGAATAAATGTAGGGAGATATGTTTGTTCGTGGTTTGTGAAGTGTTCAAATATTGATGGTAATGGGAGCCATGCGCATTTCATGAAAAAATAAGTACAGCTAACTTTGGAAAGTCAGATACTCCAGAATTGAAACTTGGCAGAATAAATGACTGTTTGCGTGTAACGTAATAGTAGCAGCCCTCCTGACACCAGGAACTGAAGTTTTGTGACCACAAATGCAAAGTAAAAGGGGGGAATTTATTTTTAAGAGTCAGATGCAACTTCAGAAGAAGGCTTTCCTCAAAAGAGTTGAATTAAGTGTACTGCATTTTTAACTGTTTCCACCACTTACAGCCCTTCCACCAATAACGCTGGATCTTGCTCAGCCCTCTGATTTGACACCATAGGAGACATCCTTCCTAACATCTACCATCTCACCCAGTATAGCACTTTTGTGGCCAAAACAAACGTGTCGGGTTTCAAGCTCAAGCTTTTTGTTTCAGATGCATTTTTGAGTTCGTTGCTGCACTGACTCGTAGAGGTTGGAACATAAATATGTCTGATCCTCCAGCCTACAGACTGAAGACACTTATGGAACTGAAAGCAAGTAGTATGAACTAGTATTTTTTCCACCAAATAGCTACGAACTATTTGCAACAAACAGCTTAGCAAGGCAGGGAGAATTGCTCTCCAAAGATGTTGACTTTTTATTTAGCAAGAGAGGAAAATGCAATTCCTAATATTTGCAATTATAGGACCAATCTCCAGTTAGCAAATAAAAATATCCACTCAGAAAAGCTGTAAACAGAACAAAATTCAGGAGATACAGCTGCACTTCAGGTAAGCTTTCAAATGCTCCATGTTTATTTTCACAACCCAGAAGGTGTATATGCTGCTTAAAACTAAGAAATCATTTTTGTTTGAACAGAACAAATTAGATTTATGAGAAATAGCCATATTTACACAAGAACACTTCTTTAAAGCCAATCTTTACGTGTTGTTAATTTTTAATTTTATTGCTGTTAGAGGAACAGTGAAGCCATCCAAGTGCAAAAAGAAAAAGCAGATATCCTGGTGCCTTTTCATTTCCACAGCTTATTATTGCTAGTCAGAGACAGCCAGTCCATGCACGAGCCCCAGGCAGAGAATATGCAGTACCGGATTATGTGTAGGTAAAGGTTCAAAGAGCCAAAAACCTTGTGAAGAGTGGCTGTGAAATTTCAGGCCAGGACAACAGATGTCAAACCACATTGGCACACGGAGTAAGAGTTTAAAAGCCGAAACATCAATCCATCAGCACATCCTTCAGTGGTGCCTACAGTGCACTCAGGCCTCTTGATAACTTATCTGCAAGTCGCTGTTTGTTTGTTTTTAAGGCTACTGCCCAACTCCCCAGCTGCTTTGAAAATAAGAACATGTATTTCCTTGCAAACTCTGCATCTGGCCCTTCCCTGCCCTCGGGTAAGTGCTCGCTCCACGTCCAGCATAAATCAGAGTTGATGCCCCAAGGGCAGCCTAACGTGGGTGCTGACAGACACACGCAGCCCCTGACCTTCCCCAAAACTCTCAGGACTCGTAAATAGGGCAATGGTGAAATATTTCAACAGTTGCTTCAGCACAAACTTCCAGAGAACCTACCATGACCCCAAATTACTCACTCCAGTACTAAGAGCTAAAGTATACCCCGGTTTCTCCTCCGGCAGCTGTCACAAACCAGAGGGAGGATGCTGTGAAGCAGTTATCCAAAATAAATTCTGCAGGACAGTGGTGGGTGTCACCAGGGCATTCGACTCACAAAGAGACAGAAGAATAAGGAGAGAGCACACAAGAAAAATGGATGCTGCAGCAGTCAAAAGCAGCCCCAGGTAAAGATGACATTAATAGGACAAAACTACATATTTAATAGCTAGTGTATCATCCTCATCCATCTTAACACAGAGCAGCAGAGCACACCAGCAAGGCTTCACCATGCTGAAAGTGCAGGAATTTCACCAGAGACCTGTGCTCACCCCTCCCTTAACCACAGAAAAAACAAAGGCAGAGGACTTCAGCCTCAGCTTTGAAGAGCTGGAAATAAAGCAGGAACCACTCTACAGCGTCGGTGCTGCCTCTCCCCTTACGTACACCTGGGTTTGGCAGAGCAGAGCATATTCGACACGTGCCCATGGGCACGGCTGTGCCCGGAACCGTGGCAGGTCCCGCTGTAAGCACCAGTAGTTTCATCCCACAAGCGCGACACTGGGATTTGCTCCTCAGAGGAAGGAGAGACAGGTTTCCATGAGGTTCCCCGCAGAACAAAATGCTGGGCAGCGCTGCTGACAGTTCAAGTAGCACTCCAAGTAAATCTGCCCTGGGAGATTGTTTTGGCTGGACACTAGAGAGTAATCCTCTACTACTTCTTAGAAAAGGTAAATTAATCTGTTACAAGGAAGCCCTTAAATCCTGTAACTGCTCTGGCTGAACTCCCTGGTGTCCCACTTGGGAGTTAACAGCACCCAGCCTGAAGGAACGATGCTGCTAAATTTACAGTGGTTTTCTGTTTTGTGTCCCTGGGTTTTGGCAGCCTTTCTGTCCTTCATCGACCTAATGCAAGAGATCTGATAAAGCGACTTGCTAAAAACAATAGGACTGTATTGTTACACTGAAACAGATATAACTGTATATAAAATATGCTGGTGGAAAGGGAACATTTAAAAAACAAAAGCTTTTTTTTTAATAGCAGTACAGCCACGTAGAGAATTTGCCACCTATGCAGATGTGCGATATATTGCAAGTGGTTTTTTCCATGTTGTGCCAACATTTTAGATTTTTTTTAATTTTTTTTTTTTGTCAAAGCTTAAGGAGTCACACCTTCAGGATCCTAATGTTTAATTAAGATCAGTGAGTCACCCCCGGTGCTGTGAGTCACTATACTTCACATCAAGATGGAGGACTATTCGAAACACGAGAGGATTGGGAAGACATCTGGCGAAAGGTAACGCACCCAAAAACTAAGCATCCTGTAACCTCTTTACAAGGGGTAAAAATCTGGACAGGGCTCTTGCAGCGAGTCAGTATTTGCACAGCAATTGCGTTATAAAAGCCACGAGTGTAAAGTCTGCTGCAGGTTTGTTACTGCAAACACAAGCTGTCTCAGATAAGTGCTCCTGCCTCGAAAGCACTTGTCCTCCAGAGTCTGTGGCACCTAAGCACACCGAATACTCGCTGCAAAAAGGTCGTAACGGGATGTCTACCAAGGATTTGGTTTGCTCTACCTTCATGCTGACTGCACAGACTGTCCTAAAAAGAGCAGAGACAGGAGGAGAGATGCACTGGTCCAAAGCCTGCCTGGAGCCTGGCACGAAGAGCCCGAGAGAGAGGACACACAACCCCTCTCCCGACACTGCTGGTTCACAGTCTGCTTCCCATGACCAATGCTCAGATCGCTGCCGAAAGAACTGGTCTGCAGGTGGGTCACAGCTCTGCTCCGACTGCCCTCTGCATTGGTTTCACCACGAGGCGACCAGAAGGTCACCAGCGCTGCTGCCTTGGAAGATGCTAAACCAGGCATGAAGCTGCACCTTCCGTCCTTCCCCGGTCGCTGCGCTAGCCTTCACAGATGCCATCCCGAGGCACATAATGTGCCCCCTACATCACATGCGGCCCCTTGGTCCCTAGAGAAATGGCCCCACTTCGGGGCCCCCCAGCCTCTACACATCATGTATGCCACTGCTTGTCACAGCAGTCCCAAACCCCCCGAAGCCACAAGCCCATCTGCACGGTAGATGGCGATTTTCAAACTGGCAAATGAAAATAGGAACCTGTCATTTGTCACTGAGGCACATGCGTGTTGGGTCTTGTCTTTCTTTGCTCCTTTCCTTCCCACTTCATCTTTTTACAACCAAACCCCACCAATTTTTCCTGCACAGCACTGGAATCTGTCTTCTACAGAAATACCTTGTCTATAAACTCTACCCGAGAGTTTAAATTTATGATGCTTTCAGATTCTCTTACAGTGTGTAAAAAAAAGCAGCCCACAAACCCCACAAAGTTGCTTTTTAAAAATAGTAAAACACTAATACTACTACTAACAATAATTTGTACATTTCACACAACATATGTAGCAAAAACCAAAACAGTTTCCAGGTACTTATCCCTAGAGGAAAAGCTTCAAGTCAACAGATAAACATTTAAAAAAAGAGCAAAACCATCAGTACCTGTATATACCTACCGCTAATGCCTTTTTGCAGTGCTAAACTATCCAAATAGTACTGCAACAGGGGACCACTGTACCTAAACTTCCCTCCAAGCTGCTAGAGGACAATGCTTCTCCCCTCTTCAACCCCTGGCCAAAGACGATACTCTGGCTGCTTTTTTAACATTAAAGAAAGTGTACGAGTTCCAGAAAATGGGTTGATGCTCAAGTCTACAGAAAATAACTGTGCAGTTAAAGCACACTGAAGAGACTGCAAGAGAAGCTTCCCAGAGCGATGTCACAGCCCAACCACAACACTTTCAAGTTGGGGTGTTTTTACCGCCATGGATGTTTCTGTATCTCCTTCTTCGCCATGGCAACAACGGAGTATTTAAACTATTTAACCTTCAAGGTTCAGAGTAAGGATGATTGAGATCACACTGGGAAAAGCACTCCCTGATCTGTATTTTAAGTGTCACTAAAGTGTTCTTGAGAACACCTGGAATTTTTTGACCACCAGTACAACTGGATGGTGGAAGTATCAAGGTCACATTTCATAGGGCAGACAGTAAGAAGAGTAGAAAAATAAACCAAATAACGCTAGAAGACTTGAGAAGGTGGTATAAAGATCAATCAAGCCTTCTTTCTTTGATTAGCCACATTCAGATCCAAACGTCTCCAAGCCCCACCTTTATTTATACTTTCATTGGACACAGCTGGACTTACCTGGAAAACAGAAGAGTCACAAGGGGAAAAAAAAAAAGGCAACAGGAAAAACAACAAACCAGCTATTGAGAGGTTTTGTTGTTTGTTTTCTTTCAACAGCCACTCAAAGAAGGTTACACTACCTATGCTGGAATGCCTCAACCCATGACCATCAACACTCAGCTTTTAAGCTACTTCCTCTCTGTACGATGCTAGACCTGCAAGTGCTGAGTACATGATAAAGCTGAAGTAAGTTGGATAAGTGGGTGCTTTTACTGAAAAACTTTGACCACTGACTGAGTGCTTTGGACCTCTTAAAGATAAATCC
This sequence comes from Apaloderma vittatum, assembly GCF_000703405.1. NCBI lineage: Eukaryota > Metazoa > Chordata > Aves > Trogoniformes > Trogonidae > Apaloderma > Apaloderma vittatum. The sequence goes on from NW_009700895.1 coordinate 47,331, forward strand.
TTCTAAAACAAATTTCTACTTAGCAGGTACACTCTGGTATTTTGAGATGTTTATAACCATCCAAGGTTGCAAGAACTTTTACTCAGGTAAGTAAGAAATATCGTTGGGTACCAGAGTATCACCTTTTGCTGAATATCTGCTTCTTTCCATACCCATCAAATCCAAGATCCCTATTCCCATACACTTAAGCTTGATAATTCAATAGCTGTGAAGGTTTGTTTGGCTTCTTATCCAATTTGTTTTTCTTACAGGGGGAACATTTTCTCCACTTTTCATTCTCTGAAACCAGTAAACCATTTCAGACGAGGGCAAACATCTGGCAGGGAAAGCTGCAGCCCCAGAAAATCACTTGTAAATTGTGCACACAAGGTTACATACACAGAAATTGTCAGGTTGCTTTAACTATAGGCATGGCTGACCGCCTGGGCAATGCACCATTTGAAAAATAAAGCAAAGAAACTACTTTCGACTACTACCACAAAGCCAAAGGTTTTGGGGACATGGGGAGGGAGGTGAGCAGGGAGAGTGAAAGAGGAGAGAGCGTGTGAGCCAGAGGACAAATGCTTAGCAGTCTTCCAAGAAAGATATAATTAGATCATGCAGTGTTGTATGAAAGCAGCTTCATGTACCTAAGAAAACAGCTTCCATCCCCATAAAACAGTACAGGACTGCACAACTGTGGACTTCACAAATTTCCTTAATGGTTTCAGGAGTTCAGCATAAAGTTGCTGAAATACATCTTTCAAAACCACATTTTCCAATATGCGTGACTTAGCTGCAAAATTTCCACATTAATTTCTGAAGCGTGCATTATTTATTTATTTATTTATTGCCTGGTATTCCAGCCTTAAAAATAAAGCATGCAAGCTCAGTGCCACACTGTCACACAGCACCGATACATAGAGCAGCCCTTCCTCCTGGGTTTCCAAATGTTAACTCCACCGTGAAGATGGGACACCTTAAGGCACAGGTTGCGTCAAGCTACTCGCACGTCTGCATGCCTTGTGTCAAATCTGACACCCTTCAGTCACGGCTCACCTGTAAGAACCATCTCCCCAGCGTGGCGCAACAGCTCAAGCAACACTGCAATCGCGAAACAAGCGCAGAACTTCAACTAAGATACAAATTGCTTTGGAGCCAGTAAAATTCACCTGGAAAAGACTTTAAATTGAATGCTCTGCACTAAAACATTCCTTAGTCTTTGCCATAAGCAAAAAAAGAACCTCCACTCTATCCACTGAGCACACATCAGCAGATTCCCAAGATGCCACCTGAAACACTGCAAAACTGGAAAAGTTTTATAGACCCTTTAACTTCATGCTTTAATTAGGATCAATTAGCTCTTCTGTTCCCAACCTTGCTCTCATCACAGATCTGTTTCTTTTCCCCACTGGGAGAGGGAAGAAGGAAGTTTGTTAAGTAAATAATCATCTCTAATACGCTAACAATTAAAATATGATTTGTTAATCATATGACAGTCTTCTGAATACTCAACATGATCAAATCAGTTTTAGTAGCATCCATGTACCACCCACTTCTCCATCACTATTTCTTTTATTTCCAGCAGCAGGAGATCCCTTTATTCTGAGACGTTCTGATCTTCAGCCTTCGCCTTCCCCAGATTAGTCAACTAACTTGTTTCTCAGCTGATGCAATCTGCTTTGCTTTTGCCAACTCCACAATGCCATCTAACATCAAAGAGTTGGGAGATACAAAATCTTACTTGCAGCATTCACGAACACTGTATTTTTCATTTTCCAGAGAGCAGGATCAGTATTTCCATCTCTCTCTTACCTCTCCGTGCTGCAATTAAATATCTTTTCTACACATACTCTGACATCTGAGGAGTCCACGACACAGAACTTAGATTAATTTTAAAGCTATTCTCTCCTATAAGATCTGTAGCCGTTTTTTTTCCCCTCCAGCTGCATGAAAAGACCAGGAATAACAATGGCCATCACTAGGACTGCCTGAGACACACAGTGTGTGAGTGCCCGCCCTGAGTTTTCAGCTGACAAGGTACATGCTGCTGGTACTGGCTTTGCAACCAAACTAAATAAAAACTTAAACTAGTTTGCAAACTTGTATTTAGACCAGCTCTAAGCACTTTAAGTAGAAGCTACATGCAAAAAAAAAACAACAAAAAACCCCACACACCACCTCAAACAACATTTTAGTTAACTATTAACATTATCATCTGACTACTGAACACAAGCTAAGGCTTTGAAGTCTGCTATTTTTCAGGTTGCCAAAACTAGGTGTGTTGTAAACCACGCAGCCTTGAGAGGTCTGGTATCTCAAAACCTAATTCATTATCTTACTGGGCCTTTTTAAGAATCAGGGGAAAAAACTTAAATATGTGAAGCATGGCATAAAACTCTGAAATGGAGAGGAGGGGAGGAAGGAGGAGACAAGAGGAGGAAGCCAATCCTTGTGAAAAATACTTGTTCAAAGTCCCTGTAGATAAAAAGATCAGACACCTTAATTTTGACATGTAATTATTGCTGCCGTGACCCTGCCTCTCTCATCATTTGACGACTACAGCTATTATAACTTAAGCAAGAAGAAAAGGAGAAAGGGGGAAAAAAGAGGGTCTGGTATTAATTCAGGCTTAAATAAATACTAAGAGGAAGGAAGAAATGAGAAAAATATGCCACTTGTTTTACAAATCAAAGCATGAAACTGGTCTGTCAAGATTGCATTGTTCAAGCAGACAATGTTTCACACAGCCCTGGGAGACAGAGCAGGGGAAAAGGTCTTACAGTTTGATTTACATTGCCTGTCCTTAATACTTGTAAGGTGGATGTTGTTACATCATCTACACGTTCACGAACTTTGGTCTGGAGGGCAGGAGATCGGGCAGCTCCAGAGCGCTGCACAGCAACAGTAAAATAAGTTGCATGACATTTATAAAAATATATTGCATGACATATAAAAAAAATAAGTTGCATGATGAGAGCATAATAAGCATGCATCTCAGAGCTGAGGTGACCAGAGCCCAAGAGAAGCTGCCCTGAGGGAATTCAGAGCAAGAACCGAACATGCAGCACTGCTGCAGCATCTTCCTGCGACAGCGTTCTCCGATCTTCTGCGCATCGTCTAACAGCAAACCTCACTCCTTTCTTCCATGGCAAGATCTCAGCCTAATTAATTCCACAGTTACTGGGTAACCCAGCACCGGCCAGGTTAGAAGAGCAAAAGGAGGAAGGGAGCATGAAAGGGAGCACGGGAGAGCGACTGTCCCAAGCTGGGATGCCGGCTATCGCACAGGGGAAACCAGGCAGAAACGAACAGGCTAACAGGGAAAACACAAGGCAAGGTACACAAAAGCACTGTCTCCCTTTCAGCACTTTCTAAATTTAGCAGCTCTCTAGAATTCATTTGGAAAGCTTTAGTTTAAGACTTTGCACCATTAGTATAGCCAATTTTTTTTTTTTTTTAAGTTAAGGAACCCCCAAGTCTCATGCTATTCCAGATGTTATTTTAAAAAAAAATAAAAATAACTTCACGTTTGGCTGCCCTCTAATCCTCATCTCAACATTACCATTGGAATTGACTCCAAATTAGATGCCTTCCAAAGCATCAGTTCCTCCCCTTTGAAACGCTTGAAGAAAACCCCAGAGTCATCTTTTGTAATCACACTCTTGTAGCCAGAGTAAGAAGATACAAAACTGTTAGTGCACCTGAGAAGTTTGGGGCTAGATTGCCTGAACAGCTGGTAAATTTAAACTAAATGACTGAGCTATAGGATGTATTGGGGAGTGGAAACAAAACCAAACAAAACCGCAACCATTTCAAACATCTCTTCCATTCGGGGGGGGGGGGGGGGGACAGCTGACATACAGAAAATAAGGAATATGAAAGGATCAATAGCAGTTCTTGGAAATCTGAGAATTACTTGAAGATATTTCAGTATGGAATTACCTTTCTGGACAATCTTTGTTAGCTCTACCAATGCTACAAATTATTTATGGTAGGCTGAAACCAGATTCCTGTATCTGAGACACTTTATCCTAAGGATCATAATAAACATTAACTCTATGTACATTCCCTTGAGTGAAAAAAATAGAATACAAATATATACCAAATACATAGGTCTGTCCAAGTTCTGATGTCAGTATCGGTTTTAACCCAGTCTCTGTTTTCTAGACCAATTTCTCAGCCTGCATATAATAGCCCTCCCAAATAAATAAAACCAGTATGTAGGCTTACTAAACAAGTATTTGCAGACTGGTGATATCACACCTGGTTAACTCAAACATCACGTAATTTGCTGTTTGTGGGCAGGGAGAGGACAGTTCACCGCTGAGAAATTGCAGGTTCTGTTCCCAAAACAGCCGTCCCCTTCCAGCCAGGAACTCGCGCTGTTGTTCACCAGCGCCCTGATAACCGAGAGACTCCAGCACCACCATGTTCGGTGCGTACAGGCAGGCCCCAGAGCAGCTGCAGCGAGGCCAAGCCACCAGCTTTTCTTGCTCCCTCTTTACCAAGCAGATTTCTCAAGTCTGCGAGCGCTCAGACTGGCAGCTGCTAATTTGTTATCAGCTAACTCACAGATGGAAGGGGCGAGAAGAAAGAAAAAACCTTGGTGATCTCTCCCCTAGCTGAGGAAGTCATAAAAAAATAACAGTAGAGGTTTGCTTTGGTCTGATAGCATTTCTGGATGCCTCTGACCACAGGGACATGTTGACCCCTTCAGCACCTGTTAGGAGCAGAGAGACATTTCAAAGTCCTGTCCAAAAGAATTTAGAAGAGTCTTTCTTCTCACTGCAAGTATCTGCCTTGCATCCCCTTTAATCCGTAAAAGGGAAGCAAGGGCATGGGTGATACACAAAGCTCAATCTTGCTGCTTCTCACCCAAATACCACACTGGGTGCCACTCAGAGTTTTCATTAATTCCAGACTAGATAGAAGCCAGGAACCAACTCTGAGATGACAAATGCTGGTAGCTGCTGAGGAGGGGAGAAAGAAAAAAAAAAAAAAAGGAGGAAAAAAAGAGAGAGAAGCATCAGCATTTCTGAAGTCTCCTTGCAGAGACCAGCCAATTGGAGGATATGCAGAAACAACTGAGATTCCAGGCACAAATGGGAGGAGGTAAGGATGGCACAGCTCTTCCTTTGGGAACAACCTTGTCAGAGTGATCCCTTTAAATTAATTAACAACTATACCTTGAAAGTCCACTTGAAAAGCACATCTATTCCCTACCCCAAGAAGTATCATGCCACAAGCAATGCCAATCTTATCACTATCGTCACACACAGCTTTGTTTGCTACCATTTCTGGCTACTTGCAGATATCTGCAATAATTCCATGAGACAACACCACAGTCTGGGAAACATGTCACTGCACAGAGCCATTTAGCTTCATTAGTCCAGCAGAAAACCCACGAAAAAAAATATAAGAAAAAAAATGTTTTTAAAGAGAAAGTTTTATACCAGGTTAGCAAGCTGAAACAGCCGAAGGCATGTCCAGAAAAGCACCAGAACTGTCATAAAAGCAGGGAAATAAAGGCTGGTAGGGTACAGACATCTCCCCTCACGGGAGCAAAGAGCATCATGTCATAGCTCAAATAGATCCAAGCTCATATCAAGAGAGCACTACCCCCTCAACCATGAGGCTCTCTTGAATTAAGCTCTGCTTTCTTGGAGGGGACAATTTGCTAGAGGCTCAGCCAAATTGGCACGAGAACGACCAAACCAGTGGCAAACAGGTAAAACAATGGCACATTACTCGGGAAAGAAGATGACTCAACCCAAATCAAGTGGGAAGCTGAGAGCCAAGAGAAGAACACTGCAGCACAACAAGGCATGTGGAGCTGAAGAGCAGCCACAACAGGAATTCCCTTGTGAGAAGATGTGAAATATTATTACATAATTGCTCTGAGTGATTAAAATGCAACCTTCACCTAACCACTTCCCTCTATACCACCCCCAAGAGGTGGAATGATCTGAAACCCTGTAGGCAGGCACAGAGGGATGCTGCGCCGCCAACCGCTGCAATTTAATCAACCCTCAGCCCTTACCCATCACCAGCTTTTGGTGTCCGTTACACAAATTAGCATTCTGAACAACAAACAATCCCACCACGTAACACAACCAAACACAGTGGACAGGTCATCCTAATAATGGAGGGGAACAAAGAACAACCATCAGTCCTGTAACTAAGAGCTTCCACAAATACTTTAACTCAAGATTACAGCTGGCCTGGCAGATCCAGGCTCTAAAGAAGCTGAGTAGAGGGTCAGAAAAATCCCCACCAAGCACACACACCAACACCCTGCTAGGCTACACTGCTACACATGTTGTCATTATGTTGCTTATTCTGTTAATGTTATTGTGTTAAGTGGACATGAAGTGTCACTTTGCAAAACGGGTAAACTGAGACCTCAGGTTTCCCCATAGCAAGCAAAGAGAGTATTTCTCAGCATCCTTTCTGATGCTTTCTGACAGTGGTGAGATACATGGACCATTTAAAAGAGACTTAATTTTTTTTTTCCTAGCCTTTCACCTAAAGGCTAGTTCAGGAGACATCTCAAACAATACAAGCGCACTCTGTTTATAGCAGTGGGATAATAGCGATGTTGCGATAAACACGAAAATCCTCAAAGAGGCATTTAGCAGCGAAAAAACTTTGCAAGTGAGTAATCCTAAAGGAAGATATTTATGTATAAACCAAGCTAAATCCAAGATTTATGTACCACACCAGGACATTAGCTCAGATGGGTGATTTAATACGGCCACTGGAACACCTGTGGTTAAATTATGCATCTGACCTCTTCGCTATATGCATTTCAACAGTGTTAAATAATAAGCAGTACATCCTTTATTACCATTTCCAGTTCTAATGACTGGCAGCACTATAAAAAGCACTGTTCCCAGTGACTCGGTCAAGGAGGTCAGGAAAATGGCAGCACCAATGGTGGCAACGCCACTCTTCAAGGAAGGTGCAAGGCCACCCTTGGCTCCAGCAGCAACTCAAAGAGAAGCCGGGCACAGCAAAGCACAGAGCGGGGCTGGAAACAGCAAGATCCCCGTTCCATCAATCATGAGCATGACAGAAGCTGGGAAGAAATGGGCACCAGGGAACAGAGCGCCGAGAAAGCCTGAGCAGAGAGACATCATCTAACGAAGGGTATCAGTTAGGAGAGAGGCTACGGAGACAGCAAAACTTAACGCAGCGTAAGCACAGCTCTCTGCTCCTGAGGAACAGGGGACAGTGACATCTCACATGCACGTACATCCATAAAATGCAGAGCAGGAAACAGGCTTCCTGACAAATAACCACAATTGTTTTGTTATTTCTGAAAACGAAACAACGATGGAGCATCCAGCAGCGATTATTTCGGACTGTGGAAGATGAGCACAAGGGGATTTATTGGCCAAACAAAAGTACATTTTTTATTAATACACTTTTGGCTCTTCTTATGATATTTCAATATAACCCCTGGCTACTACACAGATGAGCGTATATTAGACTGAGATTTAATAAAACTCTATTTAGAAAGATGAGAACATTGCATAATACATTACAGAAACAAATGTATTTTTCAGGGGAGTTAAGGGAGATCTGCACATCCAGTCTTCTGAATTCATCCAGGGCAGCTCCTTCTCACAGAGGATGGTTGGATGCATGTAAGAAGAGTCAGCCGTTACAAGAATTGCTCCTACAGTATCAGAGCTACCCAGGGTTTGTAAGAAAGGAGGTCTGAATTAAGCTACACGGATGTTCTGCCTGGGTTTTTCCTCTCCTTCTTCATTAGGATAAAAACAGACAGCACACCCACCCACAAAATCCCCAAAACAAAACCAAAGCATAAACTAAGGAGGAATCCTGACCCCAAGAAAACAGCCTAATTATAATTAAATGGGATTACAAATCAAAGCAAAAAGGCTGCCAAGTTTTTGGAAACAAGCATACAACAAAAATAAAAACTGAAAAACCCATAGTCTCAAAAGATGATTATTATTCTTTCTAATAGAAAACAAGACAGCAGGAACCACAGATGTTTATTTATCCCTTAAAATTGATCTGCCCTTTAGAGCAAGTTCTTCCAAAGAACACTTTAAAAATTATTTTTAAAGAAGCATGCAAGATAGCAAACTAACTCTCCCTCGATCTTTTGTGGTCAACCTGATAATGACCTTCAAAAGATTCTAACATTTTAAAAATATTTTTTTTAGTTTACGCTAAAAAGAAACATTTTATGATCATTTTTTTCCACTCTCAAGCATCAGTGTTCAAACCTAAACCATATGAATAGCTCAGTCCTTAGCTATAAACTGCAGAAAATCTGCCTCTCTTAAATGTCAAATTTCATTATGCACTTCTATATCACAAATCATTCAAGTCCACCATGCGCCCATGTTTCTCATAAAAGGAGCATAGCTAGTTTTTCTTTTCCCCTTTTTTGTTTATTTGTTTTAATCCGTCCTGGTTTCAGGGTTTTGAGGGATTTGCTTTACCTACTTTTTCCCTATTGCACACGCTCTCAAGAGATGTGAAGATAAACTGATTTTTGAATACTAAATATGAACGCATGCCGTCCAACCAAAGCGCAATCGTGCCAGCCATCTGATTATTACTGCCTTTCTTTCTCCCAACTAGATAAACACAGTTCATCCAAAACACTGCTCCCAGGAAGTAATTTTTGCTGATGTTAGGGCGGGTGTCTTGAGATTAAGGGAACTACTTTCCTGGTGTAACAGTTTCATTTTATGTTTCCAGGAGCTCCAGTTGCCCATTAACACCAATGAGGCCCATCCACAGCTGGCAGAGCTTTCACAGGGGCCATACCACAAACAAGCAAAAGGTTTCAGGTGAAAAGGCGAGGCGCTTTTTGCACTCACTACTCCGCAAATATGAGGTAAGAGCAGAAAGCAGCACAACCCTCCTCACTAGAAATTTTCCACCTTAGCCATTACGTTACGAAACACAAAACAGACCAGCACGCGCTCTCTGCCTCCGGACTGTAACAACTTGTGTGAGACATTTCTTCTTTTATTGCTCCACCAAAACAGTTTTCAAGGGAATAAGTACAGAAGAGTACAAGAACTCGGCAGAACTTTTGTCTCGTTTTCCTTCCCACAGCAACCACCTTATGGACTCCTCCAAAAATCAACCTGGGTTTTGGTTTGTACGGCTTCTTCAGTATGCTCACGCAAAGACGAGCAGTATCACAACTAGAACCTTCCTCACAATCCTTTACCCTTACTAGCTGGTGAAACATCTGCAGTGTCTTTCCTACAGGTGCTCATGTCCTGAGACAGGCAGGACATCTGGGACCCCAAAGAGCCACGGAGGATCCCCTTTCAGAACACGGCTTTGCAGTCCCGAACCCGAGTACGAACCCACCAGCCGGTGCGACACCCACGGAGGGAAAGGATTTACTCCTAAGCAGGAGAGTAACCCACAGGGTGCCCGACCGACCCGGTGGCGGCACACACGGGCATCACGTCTGACTGCCCCCCTTGTCTTGGGGGCCAGCGGGTGCCGAGTGGGGCCGGGGTTAGGGCCGAGGGGGTCCGCGAGGGCTGGACGGGCACAGGGGTCCGAGGGAAGGCGCCTTTCTCACCTTGCTGACGACGTTTTGGACGAGGCCGGCCCTGATGCGGTAGTACCACTCGTGGCAGT
>NW_009700896.1:0-3066 GCF_000703405.1 Apaloderma vittatum
CAAGAGATTAAATGCAGCCGAAGTGTGGAAGGAGGTTTTCTGTTTCTGTGCAGGCTTGATGAGCAGACTGGCTTATGAACACACGTGTGTGTGCAGCTTTACAGAGGGAACAAACATCCAAGCCCGTCTGCACAACTGTTCTGCAAGGCCCTGCTTACACGTGTGGAGGTGATGAGCTGGCTACTCACGAAGTACTCTGCGAGGATGGAGCTGTACCAGTGATGTTTGAAGCAGGAAGCTATAACAACTGGTGGTGCCTCCACTTGCTTTTTCTTTTTTCTATTTTTTTTTCTTTTAAGTTAGAGGGACATTTGAGATTTGGATTGGATGAGATGATCTCCGGAGATCCCTTCCAACCCCTAATATTCTGTGATTTACTTGGTACTGTGCTTGCAGGAAGGCCATGGCAGCTGTGGTTTCTGTCGAGATTGTGAAGCCCTGTCCCTGGAGGATTCCTGTCCTCACTAGACTCACAAGTGAAAGATTTCTCACCCCTTTCAGTGAGTGAAACTCAATGGGAACTCACTGGAGTCTTGGTCCAGCTCTGGAGGGGGTCTGGATCTACTGAGACGGGGTATCCAGCCACATCCCACCTCTTCCAGTTCTAAGTATTCTGTGTGGCTCAGACCTTGCTGGGATGAACGATCCACTTAGAGTAAAGAAAGATTGAAGGTAGGTAGAGTAAAAAGGCCTCTCACCTAAGGAAGGCTCACCTGAAGGCAAGGAGGAGGAATTCAGAATTTTAAGAGTTTTGCCCCATGCTTTGTTTTTCTCCTCCATACAGTTACTACTGTGACAGCAGCAGGGCAGTGTGTTTGGGCTTCCTTACGACTTGCTGGCACATGTGGCCGGCTAACTGCATAGCTAGTGCCCGAATTCTGGGCACTGCCTGTCTTTCACCACAGTAATAAGGAATGGAATATGTTGGTTACGGTTTGCCTCGTGCGTTTTTTTCTGTTGGGGAGTCGGGCTGCAGTGGTGGGTGTGTAAGAAAAATCTCCTTTTCAGGAGTTCGAGACAATAAACCAAAGCAGAGTCTTTCTGATTATTGGGAAATGAGGAAATACAGAGTTAAGGACACACTTCCAGTGAGAGATGACGTATAACTTGGGAACAGCCTGATAGGTTATTTTAAATTTATCAGAACTTTGCCATAAATCCACCTGGAAGTTTTAGAATTGGCCTGACCTTTTTTTTTTAGAGTTTACATTTGGATGGAACCTCCTTGGGTTTATGGTAAAAGGCAAAAATGTATGCTTGTCTAAGAACACTTGCAATCTTATTTCTCCATAACTTACAGATCTTTAGGTTTATATTCTTCTCTGTTGCAGTCTTTGGCATAAAATGAAGTTCTGCAACAGGAAATTTGTAAATAAACCTGTGTATAATATAGCGAGGCTATTTTCGTAGGTGTTCTTTGTCTATTTAGCTTCAGCTGCTTAAAACTGCACTGCTTTCATGGTTAGCAGGTGTATTGATAGTTAAATAATTAAACACCGATTAAGTAATAAACTCTAAAGGTGCTTTTGGATTATTATCACCCACCAAAATGAGAGTTTGCATATTCTAAATGAATCTATGAACTGTTTCAATAATAAGAGATGCAATAAATTTGGAAACTGATTTTGTGCCAAAGTGAACAAAAAAAGATAGCTTTGTCCTCGGTGCCAGGAAGATGTGGTTTCACCGCAAGGTAATTAATATACATTTACTCATGGCAACGTAGAAAACCAGCCTGGATTTTATTGTAAAGTAACTATGTGAGAGAGTTGCTGTTACTTCAGTGATGGTTGAACTTGTCTCTGTTCTAAAGGAATTTCAGAAACAGAAATGTGTTCTTATTTCCAATCCAAACCCATATAAAATCATGAGGTTTTTCTTTAAAAAGACAAAAGGCACAAAGGAAAAACATTGGGAAAAAAACACAAAAAATCCTCCTCAAAAACATAAGCTTAATTTTTTCGTTTTGTGTTTGTTTAGGTTATTGGGCTTTCCCCCTCTCCCTTTAAAAAAAAAGTTTTTATTTTAAAATTTTTATTTACTTTAAAGTTTTCATCCTCAAGCTTAGGGCTTTCATGACAGCTTAAATCCTCATAAATTATGTATCCCAGACTCTGTACTTTTAAGAATAACAGAATGCATCGTGAAACCGTGGGAATAGATGGGGTAATACATCCCCTGTGCATTGCTCCTCAGTATTGACAGATACATAAGGTAGAAATAGGTGGAATCTTAATCTTTCATTTAATGATGGAAGAATAATTATGCTTAGTAATTCTATCTGGAAGGATTTTTATTATTTTATTTATGATAAATATGGTCTGCTCATAAATGGCAGGAGAAATAGATGATTTCCTGAGTCAAATCTCTTCAGTTACGCTGTTCCTGTAAGGAAAGATGCTTTTGACCTGCCTTCAGCGGGGAATGAACGACAGCTTAGAAAAAAGGTTCAAGAGTTTTAAAATAACTGGTCCGAAACACTCCCTGAAAGAAAGGTCATTGGTGCTGAACTATACCTTCATTTTTGTGTGTGTGAGAAAGAATGAGAGATGGTCTAAAGGATATTTGTCTAAGTAACTTCTAGGAGACTATTCTCAGACTGTGGCTTCTGAAGTAAGCTTCTCTGCTGCTCTGAACTACGCTCAGCAATCCGCTCAGAGACCTCTCCCTACAAGCTGTTTCTTGCTTATCGCCCATGCCACCTTAGCCAAAACAACTCGGCTGCCTCTTCCTTTTTTTTTCAACGTGGTGCTTTCAGAAAGCTGCTGTCAGGGTTTTGGGACTCTGGTCGGAGGTAGAGAGCTGAGGAATTGGGAGATAACCCTTCCTGCCATGCAAAGCTGATGCAGAGAGGAAGAGGTAGAACAGTTAGCATGGGAACGATGAATTCTGATGGCATTTTGTAAAATATGTCGTCCTCTATGCAATTAAGTAGGGGATTGAGACTGATTTGTCCCAATGGGCTTAGAAGCTCTCAGCTCATGGGCTGAACGCAGTGGCTGGTGCTGTTGGGCTTCTTAGAAAGTGTTCCCTAACGTTTTTGCAGGGAAATCTTTATAGTAGTCT
>NW_009700896.1:3086-35910 GCF_000703405.1 Apaloderma vittatum
GAACCCATCTCCTTTTATTAGCATTGCTACCAGGGTGTTGCTTTGTGCTTTAATGCAAGCCAGGTGCAAATTCCTGGTTGTTTGTTCCTGGCTCCAAATACACTTTCTGTGATAAGCTGCAAGAAGGGGATGGAACTGATGTGATCTTTAGTTGTGCTGTTTGGTCTCCAGTGGAAAGGATGATGTGTGTAGAAAAACACTCTTCAGAAATATCCAGCCTATTTGCAAAATGCCTTTTGGGGTGAATTTTGCCACCCATGACCCACTTGACTTAAGCTTTGGGACTAGTAACTCCTGTGATTCTGTGTCAGTAAGTCCACGTGTGTCGATAAACTTGTGAACGTTTAGCATACGATCTATAGTGATTAGTGACACTGGAAGGCTCAAGACTAACTCCTAAACATTTTTAAAGATTGAAACCCTCAAGTACTTGAAATTTAACAGGTAGCAAACTGGGAGGCATCGCTTTGCTGAAAAGGCTCCGCGTGTTCGTGCTTTTCATTTTCCAAACACGCAGCGGGGTGAGCAGGCAGACACGGCATTTAGGAAACCCTGGAATATACTTGATTAAAGACTTTTTGGAGCTCCCTTCTGCAGAACAAGCTGGTGGGCTCCAGCTTTCCACGCATATCTGGCATTTCTGGTGTTTCCCCGTGATGCACATTTAATCTGCTTCTAAATTTGGTATCAGTTAATGCTCCGTGTGCCTGGGTGTCCTCTCGCCACCCGTTTGGTAGCTCTAAGCATGTATAGTGATATATTTAGAGATTAATAAAGATGGTGGTATAATTAATGATTAAAAGAACAGTGCCAAGCGAGCAGCTGTTTTGTCGAGCTGAATGATACGGCTCTGCGGGATTACCTTTTTCTTTTGTGATGGATGGCATCATTTCAGGTGCTGTAGCCTAGATCAGGACTTTTTCTTTCTTTTGAGTAAGTCAGGGTTATAACACAAAAGAGAAGGAAAGAAACTGCAGAAACGGTGATTTGTTGAGTGTAAATGGGAAGGAAAATGAACTCGGGCCAAGGACTGAAAATGAATCTCATCAAACTTTGTGCTAACCTGGGCCTTCAAACTGATTTTTGTTCCACGTGTTTTGGCTTTAATCTACTCTGTGATTTGGGAGATATTTTTAAAGAAATGGAATAATTTCCTGAACTCTAGAAGACCGAGTCTATTTCCATCTGAAATAGCCTTCCTGGCTAGGTCTCAGGTTCCCATATGTGTTAAAATACTGGAAAATGTGCTTTTTTTCTTTTGTTGCTATAGGGAGATATAATCAGTTATAGAGACACATGAAATGTAGATTTTATTTGTGGTTTTCCATGTCTGGGTTAGTAACTGTCACTGTGAGGACTTTTGTCTTACCAATCCCTTATTACATTTATCTAATTCTCTGGGTACAAAAAATATGGGGACTGCAGGGGTGCAGTGACTGCAGGAAAGAAAACCCAGAGAGATTTGCTAAGAGCAACTGATCCCTGGGCTAGTGTTTTTGCGATATTTTTTAGTTATATGGGCCCCTAAAACTGTTGGCGGGTGCAGAATTCTGTAGAGCAATATAAATTTACTAACAACATATTTGCTCGTCCCCGGGCTTGCTTTAAAGCGAGGAGCTGAGGTGCATGTCCTAACTACATCCCAGTTGCACACAGGGAGCAAAAAGCCAATTTCCACAAGCCAGGCTTGCCCGTTTCTTTTCATGCCTTGGTTTTTATCAGGAAGGTGAGACTGAGGAGGAGTCAGGGCTCAGGTCTGGACGATCCTTCCACCAGGTTGCCGGTGCAAACTGCTGTGTCTGCATTTTATGCTCTTCGTCTGTAGCTCGAATTATCTTCATGGTTAACGTGCAGAGAAAGGCAAATATTGGAGGAGACTGGCTGAAACTGGACTGGACTATTAAAATCTAAATTTGGGCAGGGTGCTTAGTAGTCTATGTGGAAGACACTTTTTATTATTTTTTTTTACTGGTACTTCTTGCATCCTCACAAGCTGTTCATTGCTGAGCTCTTACGTAGGTGCTGGTTAACTGCAAATATCTCAAGGGAACGCCAGGTTTTGAGCCTCCCTGAGAAGGCAGAACTGACTATTTGCCCATATTTCAGATAGATGGATGGATGGATACCTCCTCGCAGGAAGGTAATAGCTCAAAATATATTTGATTCTTATAAGCTGAAAGGTACCTGGCTGAGAAAATTGATAAAGGGGCACAGTAGAAGTAGGAACTTTTGTAAGATAATAATCATCCCTACTCATACAGAGATATTCTATGATTACTGTGTAATTTTAGTAACATTAGCATGAGTAGATGACTGTAGATGATTTCTGTGCTCTGTACAGTAACATTGATTACATGACATCCATTTCAAGGTATTTAAGCAACTATGTGAATAATCTGGGTTTAAATATCTTCGCATTGACCTATATGTAATTTATTGTGTATATTTAAGATGCACCGTGATGGATACGTAGTTGATTTGCTTGTTTATAGCTTGCAGTGCTGTAGGGATGATTTTGTGAATTCAAGCGTGGTAGACATGTTTATAGTGGCTGGAAAGGTTACAGTGGAAGACTGGAAAGACATTTGCACGATTAAATTAAGAAATGTGTTTGAATTAAGTATTGCTAGAAATTGGGGACCACGACAACACCACCATCAAATACAGGAAAAAAGAAAAAAAAAAAGTCTTTTCCAAGAATCCCCCCCCAACCTACTTTTTTTTTAAACTCTATCTTGGAGGGAAGTTTCCAGTCTGGTGTACATTGATCACAATGTGTCCCAATTTCTTTGTCCTTGCACAGCAGTCTCAAATATGTTTTATCCTTTTGACATAATAAGCAGCTCATTTCCCACAGCCAGATGAATTACTTCTGTCTTCAATGCCTCTTTGTATTGCTATGCTTGGATATATAAAAAAATAGGTTGGACAGAACGGTTAACAATAATATTGTATATTTTGATGCCTTCTCTCAAATGGGTTTGAATTTTTAAAAATATGAACTTACCATCTAAAGCTGGTGCTGTTATTTTGTTACTATGTCCATGTTTTTTTTAACTGGTAAGAACATATACTAAATATCTGCTAAGTGTAGTATGTTGAACCTGGTGCATTTCCAGGCTGAACTATTAGAAAGACAAAAAGAAATTCCGTGCGTTATAAATCCATCAGAAATTTGGAATGAATGAAATCCCAGAGTGATTGTATCTGTTTTCCATCTATTCTATATGCTGCCTAGCACAGAGCAGGATATTGTAAAATTATGTAATTCATAAGAGATAAACTAAAATTTGGGGGGGCTATTTTAATTAATGGAAAGAAAAAGGAAACTAATATTTCAAACTGTGGCTCACATTCCTTCAAGTCATGAACTCCTGAGCATGCAAAGAAATTGAATCCTCACCTGGGGAGCAGCAACGTTTGTCATAAGGTGCTGAAGCGCTAGCCCAAGTAAGTCCCTAGAAGATTTTGCAGCTTTTTATACCCTGTCATGGCTATATCTTTTGGTAATCAGTTAAATAATGCAGTATGTCTGTGATTTAGATTTATCGGTGTTTACTTTGCTAACAGAAGTTTTTATTCCAGGTTAGTGAAAAATTCTGGTTTCGACTCAGATACTTATTTTCAGTATTTCTTCCTTTGTAAATGCGAAGCCCTATCTGGCTTAGTTTAAATGAGGAAGAGAAGAAGAACAAATCTTCTGTTCCTTTGTGCTGTTCAGCACCACCAGGGCCAGGTCTCCAGCTCCCTGAACTGGGATTGTCACCGGCCTCTGGGACTGACCCGAGTCCTAGGGATGAGGTGACCAAACCAAACCTGGCTGTGATCAGCAGCTGGTGCCACCAGAGAGTAAATGAATAGCAGCAGGATGTACTTCTGCTCGCCCTGCGAGAGACGACACGTGAAAGGCAGTGCTGCTGGGAGCTGTGAATAGAAGAGGCTGGAAGAAACGTTTCTGTATTTATTACATTCGGTGATGAGGTTACTGAAGCAATCTAAACCTATGGGCAAAGCAAAGAAAATACAGAATAAAAACTGTGTTAATTAATTTTTTTAACCATCAGCTCCTGGCAATATGCAATTACAATTTATTTATTTATTTTTTTACAGAAAAGAAGAGGGAATCCAAGAGTGAGCATGAGTAATGGTCCGCAGAGGTGTGCTTTTGTGCACGTCGATATGAAAAGCTGAGGTAGAAGCAAAAAATGGATTGCGTGCTAGAACTTTAGGCTGGAAAACCTAAATCAATGGTTTTCTTAGGTAGAGACCTTTGGTCTTTGTTGAACTGTAATTCCTCCTCTGGGTGTTTTGGAGTGTTCTCCATGAGAAACTGCAGTATGTGTGGGTTGATCTGGCAGGAAACTGCCATTTACAGCCTTGAAAAATGAGCTCCTATGATATAAAAATAGATACAAAACGTGGCACAGAAGCTCTTTTGTCTCTCAAGATTGGCGAGGTTTCTTGTGAGGGTGGAAATCCATGTGAAAGTGCTTATTGGAAGTATTGATCAGAGGTTTACCAGTTGTTCACTGGAGGAAAATGAAACTATAATACAGTGGCCTT
The DNA here is from genome assembly GCF_000703405.1 of Apaloderma vittatum. Lineage (NCBI taxonomy): Eukaryota > Metazoa > Chordata > Aves > Trogoniformes > Trogonidae > Apaloderma > Apaloderma vittatum. Next base: position 7,650 of record NW_009700896.1, read on the forward strand.
TGAATCAGTGGGCATTTGGGAGCCAAAAAATACATCTGTGGTATTTGACTAGAAGCCTAGCCATGCTGTAAACTGAGCTAATCATACCTTACACAAACACAATGATGATATTTTAAACAAAGCTTAGTTACTTCTCAGCAATACTTTGTTAGGGGATTCAGTTTTAGTTTTAAAGCTTTTCGAACAAATCTTCATGAAGCGTGAGAGAACCACTGAAGAATAATTAAGCCAGATTTTAGGGTTTGGTTTGGAAAGGGACTCAGCAGTTATTTCAGCACGGGCAGCAGTAGAGCAATTTAGAGGACAATGCACGGCTTTGTTTTGTATTGGAAAAGTCATTAGTTATCTGTCTCTCATTCTTGTCGAGTTTCTTTCAGACTGCTCTCTGAGAAGTTTCCAACGGATCCTAGTAACCACAGGACAATGTTTTGGGCTCTCTTTGAAAATAGATCTTTGTGTACCTCCATGTTTCAGAGTTTTATTAACTGCGTCAGGGGAGGTTCAGGTTCGGTCTCAGGCAGCCCTTCCTCACGGAGAAGATGCTCAGGCGCTGGGATGCACTGCCCAGGGCAGGGGGGAGTCACTGTCCCTGGAGGGGTTTAAGGAGAGGCTGGATGTGGCAAGACTGGAACGTTCCCACGTGTTTGAAGGAGCATTATAACACAGATTCGTTAAGGCTGAACCCCCAGCTGTTCATGTGGCTGCTTAAAAAGAAGTTCTTCACTCTGAGGGTGGTGAGACATGGGAACAGGCTGCCCAGAGAGGGGCTGGAGGCTCCATCCCTGGAGACATCCAAGGTCTTGATGGGGCTCTGAACAACCTGATCGAGTTAGGGATGTCCCTGCTCGCTGCAGGGACCTTGAACTAGATGATTTCAAAAGATCCCTTCCAGCCCAACACATTCAATAATTCTAATGTCAATGACTGTGCTTCTGAAACCTCCATTTTATATATATATATATATATATACACACACACACATATGTGTATTGATGAAGCAGGGTTTTCAGAAGGCAAACATGGAATAACCCTTGCTCAGTTCTAGATATAGTAATAAAGATACAGGTGGTACACATTGAATGCAAAAATTTGGGAGTCCTTGTGTATTTACCCCTTTTAAACCTGTCAGTTTGTCTTGAAGAAGGAATTTCACCACTATGAAGAAGGCAGGATGATGTTTAGTGTTCATGGATTTCACCTCAGAACTTTTCTCTGGTATTTAAAGAGTAATTCTTCCAAACTGTTTAAGTGAACTACTTATTCCATAGCACCAATACAGGTCCCTATAAAATAATATAGTTTGGAATAAAAATAATAAATCATGTTGTCCAGGTGTAAATATGTGTGTGTATATATATATATAAACTAATAATTTCTGTATCACCCTGTTAATCTTGTGGAAGATGATTCACTGGATCCTTGTGTTTGGAGGTGGAAGTGACTGTTAGACTATCTATTCTCTGCCCTCAGTATATCACACCTCATTCATTCTCACCACTCTACCCTTGAGCCCAGTATTCTGTGTTTGATTGCACTGTTTTTATTGATTACGTCAGTATTAAACCACTCAGTGTGCCTCATTCTTCTGGTTTCTCAAGAAATGTTAAAGTTCCTTTTAGTGTTTGATGGTTCCTCATCTATCTGATGGGGAAATGCAGTCTCTCTGACCAGGTGAGGTTCTTGTGAGTGTCTGGTTCTCATCTGTGCTTCTTGATAACATTATGGGGGGGAGAGGAGAGGGGGACCAAGTGTGTCTTGTGTGATCTAACGTCTTGTCTGTTTGCACGTGGTTGGAAGTCTCGGAACCTCAGAATTTTCTTCGTGTTTACAGCCACGTATATTGAAGTGTGTCATCTCGGTTAACTGCTGTTCCATTCTTACTATGTCATAATCTTTATAATTCTTTAGTGCCTCAATGAAAGCATTTTTATTGCTTTCATGTACACAGATTGCCTCTATTGCCAATAACTTTCTTTGCCTGTGGGAGAGTCCTGGAACTGCTCCAACGAGGCACGAAGGTCTCGCACAGGAGGTCTCCCTCCAGTGATCTTCCTCTGCTCCTGCCTTCTGTCATTTTTGTAGCTCCGTTTTCCCCTCTGACTGCATGTAATGAAGATAACTTCCAGTGAGGCAAGCACACCCTCGGGCAGGTTTCTAGAGGAGATCCACATCTCAAGTAAACTAGATTAAATTGCAGGTGCAATGCACAAAGTGTTTACTTAAATTTAATAAGCAAACTAAGAAATTATTGACGATTGAAATTTTTTGGAGACGAATCGTTTAATACATTCAGAATCCTCAATACGCTTAGTTTTAACGACGTATTTAATATTCTTTCTTTAAAAATGAGCAATGCTCGGGCTACTAACATAACAATGAAGAAAAGATTAGGTTAACACCATTAACTGAAATGTTGTTTGAATCAAATCTTGAAATGTAATTGCAAGACGCTGTGTAGTCATTGTGGGCAACATGGTTTCTATGGGTATTTCTAATAGTGAACAGAGCTAATATGTACCAAACCAAAGCTTTTAATCCATATTGCAGGTTGTATGGTAGAATCAATAAATGCCAGTGTTTAACAGTGGTGTTATAGTGTAATAATTTCACTTCAATCATTTGCAGGCAGCTCCAATAAATAATATCTTTAGATGTTGCCTGTTTTCCTGATGGACACACAGAACCTAGTTGAGTGGAGGTATTCCTGCGTTTTGTGTTTGCAATTGAAGAAATGTTGAGATTTTTAACTAGTTTCAACAGACATAGGCTTGGCTGCTATTCAAGATTGTTTTTTAGAATTTACTTTTCTTATTCATTTATTACTCCTTTATTAATGCCATAACTGTATCTTGCTCAGCGATCACCTTTCTGATATTGTTGGAAAGATTCTATGAAATACAACAATCACTGAGCTGCGTGCTCTTCTAAGTTGTTGTGTTTGAGTTTTAGACTGAGTGTAAACTGCGCTGCTCTGCTTAATATCAAAAGTGTAAGGGGCCCCAAAACAACAAGGCTGTTTATATTCTTCAAGCACTGATATCCAGTGCCTCGAAGTGAGGTTTGCTTCAGAACACGATTTATTTCTGACTTTACCGTTGTTAAAATGGGGCAGCTGAACATGTGGAACTGCGTGGGTCCACCTTGAAACTGCATAATTTGTTCTTGTAATACATTGAAAGGATGTTTTGTATCCTCAAACCTTGTTGATCCAGGTCTATTGTCTTTGGAAAACATGACTAAATAATTTGATAAAAACCCTAAAGCTCTGTTTTGCAGTGCCCAAGGAATAGTCATATAATCATATATTTTTAGCATTAAGTCAAATTTACTCCTAATGTTGAAGAAAGTCATGTTTTCCCCCTATACATTTGCTCCTGGTAGAAGAAAATTAGATTAGAAAAACTGCAAAATATACTCCCTGGTAGTTTTAAATTACTGGGTTTCAAAATTTTTGTTGTATTAAAATGAAATCACAGCGATTTCTATGTACAATGGCAGTTTACCAGCTGGGCGCAGTGGGATGCATCTCGTCTTGGAATCATCTTCTCTCCATTTGTCTTATAGGATATCAAGAGGGAAGAGTCACCCTGTGCCCCAAAGCAAATGCAAATTTATATCAGCTTCTTGTGTTCACAGTGGTACAAAATTGTATGCGAGGCTAAACCCCTGCCAAAACGCCACAGAGCTTGATGCTCAGCTTGATTACTCATTATTCGCTCAAAACTGAAGCAGGTTTCTGAAAATCCTGTCTTTGGGGGATTTCCCGAACACTTAATTGATCTAATTATATATAGAGAGAGATATATATATACACACACACATGTGTATATATATGTAAAATCTATTTATTTCACGTAATATCTAACTTAATATTTATATATATGTATATAAAACCTATTTCCTAGCTTCAGGTGGGTGTAACTTTGTTGCACTTTGAACATTCTCATGTTTTATGTATGAGAGCAACTGAGGTAGTTCACAGCATCTGATATAAATCTGATCTGTCACGTTGACAGTGTTTAATTTATTATTCGTTCTCAGTGCCTTCCACAACAGTAGAAAACCCAAAACACCCTGCCAACCACCAATAAGCCCTGTCAAAAAGTCTCTTGCAAAGCAGTGAGCAAATTCCTTGTCAGGAAAGGATTATTTGTGGTCCAAATATAGGAGGAAATTCGAATAGCCTGAAGTTTCTAGCAAAAGAACAACAGTGAGTTACACAATGTGAAGTGAATTGTGTAAGTCTACAAAGGAGCCATCAAATTTAATGAAATTAAAAAACATGTTTGTGATTGTTAAATTAGAGGGGTGTAACCTATAATGTTAAATTCCAGTGTGGATCCAGCACTGAGTGGTAAGAGAAGCATTGTTATATTTACTTTTTACATAGATCTTAACCAATCATTACTTTTCAATAGATACAGTTAGAGTGCGTGCATTAAATTATCCTAGATAAGCATCGGTTCTAGATCAAAGCAATTAAATACCTTTGGGAAGGACAAAGCTGAACTAATGTTCTCTGAAATGTGTCTGAATGTTGTTTGTTATTTTGGGTTTATGAAATCTGTGTTGGCTCATCCATTAGACGAAGAAATATTTATTTACTTTTCAAGACCTGACTGTTTCCATCTATTGCATAAAGCTGGGATTTTTTTTCCTGTGTTATTTTCAGTTTCTAACTGATCTAAGGTCTCATCCTTGGTTTACAACTGTTCATAACTACATATAGTATAAGCATATTTGTAGATATATGACACAGTATTTGTACCTATGACAGAGGAGATGTGCATTATGAGCCTGCAACAGGGATGTCACTGCGGTTGTGCCAGGCACATCCTCATATGCAGACAGATGTGACCTCGCGTGGTGACTCGTTTCGGGTAGAGCTCAGTGAGCTACGGGGATGCTATCGCTCACTCTGTCGATCTGCCCCCACTAACACCTCCCTTCTCTTTTTTCGAATGGTGGCTCAAGAATGACTTTTCCTCCAATTTTTCCAGGTTGCTCCTGGGACTGTGTGTTTTCAGTTGGTGTAGAAATGTTGCTACCAGCTTGGAAAATGCTAGAAAGAGGGAGGCCTTTTATGGAAATGCTGACACAGGTTAATCCATTGCATAGCAGTGTAAACCATCTGTTTGCAGTAAAGTGGTTATTATCTTTTGTTGTCAAACTTACCACTACGAAAATATTTCGTTCCCTTCTTCAATGTCTGTGACATACAGGAGTGCAGTTAGGGACATGGTAGGAACGAGTTTATGGATTATAGTTTTCTCTTTTGATACCATGCAGTTCTTACCTCAATTTATGCATATATTTCATTGCCAGAGGCAAAGAAAAAACTGTATTCCTTTTTATATTCTCCCCAGTTATACTTGAAGGCAGTTAGAAAGCTGCCCTTGAGTGCTGGCCATCCATCGAACACTGAGAAGTCTGGATGCAGCACTCATGTGTGACAAAAAAAGTGGGGAGGGCAGTTAGGCTTGAAAACAAACTGAAAGAAACAACAAACAAACCCTGTATTTTTTTGTTTTTAAAATAAATATTAAGGATAAATTAAAATTTCTGGCGTGAGACGCAGAGCTTGGTCTCTCTGCATGTAGGATACAGCCTGACTCCTTGTTCTTCCCTTGCCTCGGCGTGTGTGCAGATCAGTCGTGACTCATTCCTAAGGGTGCTACACCTCACTTAAATAAGCACTGGTGTGCATCTTTTGTGACTGAAATAGTCACTCCTATTTACTATAGTGTGGGCTGTTTTTTTGTTGTTTTTTTTGATTATTTTTTTTTAGAAAAATGACTTCTTTTTAACAACCGTCTAATGAATTTGGTTCCGGGTATAAGCCTCCTAACCTGGTACAATTAGTGGTATTTTTAAAATAATACAGCAATGTCATATTAGCACAAGATGTTGTTGGGCGTTGCTGCATGAGTCCACTGGTGGAGGAAGAGTTAGTGAGGAAGGACCCTGACATTATTGCATTTCTTCACTGGAGCGAGTAAATTTAGCAACAGGACACTGTGTTCTGGAATTTATCACAAATCTCTAGTGCACTTTGTGGAGAGATGCCAGCTATTTTTAATCCTTTGGGACCTTTCTTAGAGTGATAGATATCTATGTAAAAACCAGATGCTGATCAAGAGACTGGAAGTGGAAATCTTTAGTTGGCGTAAATTGGTGAAGATCCATTCTACTGGCAGCTGCTGGTGTTTCAGAGCTGCGACTCTTTGAGAATGCAAGACCGTATTTCCAGGCTTTTTTCTCCACTGAAAGAAATAGGAGTACCTCTGGCGGTGCTCTTGGTGATTGTAAGATTCTGAGGGAGCTGAAAAGATTAGAGTTCAATCAGAAGGTGTGTTAAGTCTAAAGTACAACATCCCTAACTCATAAACTGAATTTCAGCAGATGGGTCTTCCTTTACGCGGAAACGATTGTAGTGACTCAGTCAGTAAAGCCACCTCTTAAAGGACTTGAACAGAAGTATCTTACAGGCTATGAAGAACTAAAATAATTATCTCAATTCTGTCCTTTTGATCCTTTGGAGCATCAGACCTCATTCTTACCAAGACTGTGTTCTAACACATTTAGTACTTTGCTGAACTGCATTCCTGTTTCTAAACTTATGATTAAAAAAAAAAAAAAGACAAATAACCATCTCTTCCTAAATCATTGAGTGGCACTGATTTTTTTTTCCTATAATAGGGTGAGGTGTTGTGAACAACAACTCGTTGCTGTGAAGTGTGACTGATGCTTAAAAAATTTTATTGAGCCGTTCTTGAATGGGAAGTTATGATGTTGATGTGTCTTCTTGATGTAACACTCAAAAGATATGCAAGGTGGGATCATTTGCAATTGAAGGAGAGTCCACAGGGCCCTAAAGAGCATCTTTAGGTCTTTTGTGAAAAGTCTTGAACTGTAAGATGGAAAGAAGTAATTGGACTGTTCTTATTTGTTGCTGATATTGCAGTCTTGAATACGGTGCGAAAGATGTAATTGGTGTTCCATGCACCACAAAGAGTCACTTCTAATGATCTGCTGCATTACAGGGAAAAAAAATGTTCTTGTAACTTGGATGCTGCCTTCTCGGGCTTTTAAAGGCTCATATCAAAGAAACAATAGTCGGGTGAAATTAAAAAGATCTGGAAAATGATGAAATAGTCTTCAAAGGAGGAACTAAGGGAAATAGAAAATACATTAAGTTCAAAGCAGACAGTAGCTGGAGGTGATGACGGCTGGTTTATTTTAAACTACACATCCCTGCTTGAATTTTAATGAATTCAAAACCTTTTTAGTGTGGACTATTTGCCTGACAAAAGTTCATAATGCTTCATCCCTGAAGTATGGAAGGATATCCAGTGAGTAAGAGCAGGAGAGCCTGCAGGAAAGCCTTTCATTTCCTCTGTCCCAGAAACCATAATCCTGTAGGAGAGCAAAGTACTGGCTGGTATGCATCTTTTTAAAGAATCAGCATTATGCATCTAAATGACAGGGTGGATAAGATTTCTTCTTTGCTACTCTTTTTTTTTAAACATTCAGCAGTAGAGTTTTATCCTCTTTTTTTTTTTTTTTTGGTACTATATACAGACTGAGAATTGGGACAGTACCAAAGCCAAGCTAAAAATGAAATTGAAATAAAAACTTGGAACTTTATTCAAACTTTATTCAAATTCCCTCTAATTCTTCTTTCATACTGAATTATTTTTGTTGCAATGCTTTATTAACGTTAACAAGATTAATATGACCATTTCCTACTGTTGCATAAAGGCAATAGAAGAAACTGGGGTTTGTTTAAACTTCCTTCTTAAATTTGATGAAGTTACGCAACACTCTGAAAATGGAGTAAGGATATTCTTTCCCTGACCTAGCTCTGTTCCTCTTCTAGTAGTAATTAAATTAAAGTGTGTTGATCTGCAAACGTGACAGTCTGCCTGAAGTCGTTGTGGAAGTGGCAATATGCAACCACCAGCCCGTGCTAGAGAAAAAACTTCTTATCAATCTCTGGTCTAGATGAACCGAAGCAATCTTGAAGAGCTTTCATGACTCAGTAATGATGAAAAAGGATAGCCTCAGGTTAGGTCAATGAAAACATTTTTTCTCACCTTGACTTGGATGTTTTTTACAAGGCTTTTTTTGGTCTTAGGTTCTCTCTAGCAAACCACAGTGTTTTCTTGACTGAAAGGGGTCATTTCAAACATCTTGAAGACAAAAGCAAAGGTTTTTGAGTGGATCTGTCTAACAAAAGCAAAAGCACCTTCCTTGTTATTTTGGTAATTCAATGCTTTCCACCAACAGCAATGAAAAAGTTGCTAGTTGTCTTGCTTTTTATATTCTGTCTCAGGGATTTTTTCATCCCTGACCTTTATTGAAATGAACTGAGCTCTAGTCACTTGTTACTGACATTGTTAGTTGACACAGAGAAGGAAACTGCTTATTGCTCTCATGTCTGTAAGTAATAAATAAGTTTAAATTGTGTAGAAGTTAAACTCTCTCTTGGGCATGGGATGCCCCTAAATCACTGTCTCTTCCTCATGCACGTGTGTGTGATTGACTTCAAATTACACTTAAAGCTAGGCTGCCCCTTTACAACCTTCATCCTCCGTGCTGTGCAGAAAGCAGCTAGGATGCCCCAAGGGCTGCCAAAGCCTGTTCCATGTCATCTTGAAACCAGAAGTTGCTGACTGAGCTGCCTGAAAGGTAATGGTAGCAGAAGAGAAACAGAGGCTTTGTTCCTGGAATTTCTGCAGACTTTCTTGCTTGCCATTCTTCATTTTTCATTTCTCAGAGGCACAGAGTTTCAGCAAATGAATAGCTTTGCTGTACAAACAGCCTATTAGGAGTGTAGCTTTCCAGCAATACCTTCCTACTCCACCCAAACACTGGGTAGTTTTTGCTTCAGTTTGAAATGCTGAGCCTGTTGGAATGAAAGGATTTTTAATTATGGAATTGAATTTTCTTACTAATTACAAATCTTTGGGTTTAGTTTAAAAAGAGAGTGGTATTAGCCAGCAAAGATGCATTTAGGGGATTGCATGAGTCCACTTGACAAACCACAACATAGAAAAACTTTGTGGAAAAGGCCGTGTGTAATGATAGGTTTCTACTGAACTTTGATGTGTATGGCGTCAAAGAATGAGGATGTTTGGGCAGCAGCAATTGTGCTTCTCTTAAATGTAATAAGAAAAGACGTCCATGCACATTTTGTCTGACTTCAGAGGAGGTAAATCCTACAAAATAAGGAAGGCAAACCAGTTCTTATGCAGCACACGGTTCTTTTATCAGTTAGACTTTGAGTATTCTAGCACATGTGAAACTAGAACAGTGGAACTTACAAGAGTGTGGATAGATGACTGCAAAGAAGATCGGACTACAATTAGGGGCTATCCTTTTAATGAATTTTCCCTTTGCCGTTGAATCGGTTGAATCTGATTGCCTTCTACAGTGACATAGTTGGCTTGGTGCACAATGGGGGAGCAGTGGAAGCTGTTTAGTTTAGCAAGGCTTTTGGTTAGGCAAAATGGGGATGTATTCAGTCCCATGTTCAGTATGAGACTGAATGGGTAGACAACAAGGTAAATGAAAACCTGGTGGGGCTCTTGACTTCAAAGAGTAATGGCTGGCAGTTCAAAGTCCAGCTGGTGGCTAGAAAATGGTGATGTTCCTCAAGGATTGGTGCTGGGACCATCAAGAAATGGTTATTTCAGAATGTGGCTGACACAGTGCAATCTTACCCTGCGTGGCTTGTTTCTTGAGCAGTCGGTTTCTGGCTGTCTGGACAACCAAGATATCTTTTCTCGTGAATCACTGATTTGCTACAGGAACCCAGATGGACTGGGAGTGGAAACTGTGTCTCGCTGATACTGGCACGGGAAGCAGCTGAGAGAATTTTCTTCACAGCCAAAGGCATTTTTTTACTGATGCACAGCAATCCAAGACTGGATTTTGGAAAGACCAAAATCAAACATTAGTGGATTCCAAGAATGGTGAGCCAAAGTAGACAGTAGAAGAATATTAAATTTTCATTGTAATCTTGTTGGTTTAGACTTGAGTTTAAATACATTAGGTGCAGTTCCTTGTATCCTGATAAGATTTGGTTTAATTTGCAGGAGCAGCAGATTGGACAGAATTCCCGCTGTTGGGACGTGTTTGCTTCCAGAATGAAGCCCCTTGCATTTTAGTTTTAATTCTGGTTTAATTTTAATGATGATGCCCGTATTGCCAAACCTGTGAGCATTCAGTGGTGCTGAGCCCTGGCCCTGTTCTGCCTCCACTGCCTGAAATGCCCTCGTTGCACATTCTCTTTGTCAGCTCCCTGCCAACAGAATCTGCTGTTTTTGTGGGACCAGCCTGTCTTCATGCAAATGAAAGTGATTCCATTTAAAAATGTCATCCCAGAGTTAAGAATGTGCTCCCAACACTTCACTTAGAAAAAAAAAGGACCTCTGTTGCCTCATGCTTCTTTTGAAATAATAAAACACGATAATTAACATGGAGAAGCACTCTTAAGGCTTTTCTGCCCCAAGTCAGGAAGAAGGCTGTGGTACAGGTGGCTATAGCTGTAACTACCCGGCATGACAAAATCGAAGCAGGGCTCCAGCAGGGACCAGGCATCCCATCAGTGACTCCAGCCGGTGACCGATTTGCTCCCACTGCTAAAAACTGCAGCAGTGTTTTCTCAGGCATGCCCCGAATGCCTCCCCATTACAATTTTTGTTCCGCCTCAGACATTTGGAAGTAATTTTGTTTCCCACTGTCTGCTTGAGGATTCATTGCTGTCATCTGAGAGTATTTGTACAGGCACTGCCGGCAGCTCAACCTCCCTCCTTCGCCCTGTTCTCCAGGCACTGAGCAACGTGTCCAGCCATCCTACTTGTGGACCAAAGTAAAACCAGAGAAAAACAAAGTAAAACCACGTTGATATCTAACTAGAGTGATGCGATACTCCAGTGAGTTAGTTTAACTGAGCGCTTTTGAAGGACGTGGGTCCCAGACTGCAGAGTAATCAATGGAAAAGGACCAGCCTGGCCAGTCTTCCAGCAAAGTATCTCAGCTGTGCGGTTCTCTGCTCTTTCCGTGGCATAAGACAAGCTGTTTAGAAGGATTGAGTCTTGTTCAGTAGCTCAGGAACCTCCGAGCTGTGCAGATACAACGTCATCAGATGCTCTTAGGGAACTGACCAGCATAATAAACATTGGATAGTGCTGTGGGACCAGCAAGAGAAGTCCTTTCTACTGGAAGGGATCGCAGTGTGTTCTGCCTTTGAATCCAGCATGTGGGTAGTGTTGTTTCCATCCAGTTAAGAAAACAGTGGAAAAGCAGTTCTATCCTTTGGATGTTAATTTAAAATTCATTCAGAGGAGCCTAAGTATAGTTTTTCCATTTCAGTTTTCCTTATTCAGCCAAATCTGGTATCACAGTGCTGAGTAGAAAATGGAATTATTTGTTTTGGCACAAATTTCTGGAAGGGGCAAAACCCAATTGCCAGACAACAGAGAACTCTTTACCTGGGAGGTTGTCTCCTCTCCTGAGTCAGGGCAGGGTGATCTCCATGCCAGTAGTGCCAGCCCCGAAGCGTATGTCTTTGGTATGGCTTTGGTTAAATGTTACAGCAATTTCAAGTTAATTGAGTCTCTGCTTGGGAGCTGACTTGCACCTTGATACTTAGCAATATTTATTCATACCTAGTGTTATTTGTGGACTTTGCAGAAAAAAAAAACCAGTTCAGTCTGTAATCTTCTAGTCTTAAAATACATGTGTTATAATTATTTGTGTTATTTAGGAGAACACCTCGGGACTTTTCAACTTCTGGAACAAGACACTCTGCAGACTGGATTAAAAAAACCCCACCACCTCCTTTCCTAAGATAGGGTTCTGATGGAACCTACTATCCTACAGGTTTGTGTTTTAAACTGTCTGCATTCCCAAAAATATAAGGAAGGGGATTTGTTTTACAAGTTAGCCTTGGTGGGCCACTAACCTGGAACTCCCTTCTCTTCTGAACTGTGTATTTTGACAAACTTTACAGGAGCACAGTTATCCTACTGACCTGATCTCTCACAAGGTCTGTGTCAAACCTGGCTGAAATCAGCTGCTGGACAGTTGTCACAGTGCGACCAGGATCACAGAAACCAAATTTCCTTAGGAAACCCCAGGAGAAATGTGGAATAAAATGTCCATCCATAACCTTCAGCTGGCATAAGCTGACACAGAACCACGGAATTTGAGAAAGTCGTCCTATTTTAGACCAGTGAATCCTAGTTATTGTTTCAGACAGTCCTGTAATAAATGAATAAATCCTCTGCATGATACTCTTGATGAGTCTGTGTGTGTCATTCGTTGCTTGTTCTCTTGGCTATTCAGGGAGACATAAACTCAATTTGAAGCCACTTAGAGAACATTTAAGTTCTGTAACCCTTAGTGAATTAACACCGTGTTACAGACCTCATTAGTGGTCGAGAGAATGCCAAGTTATTTGGATTTAAGTGCGCTGTTGTACTGTAGCTGTTATTTAAGTTTGGGGAGATGTCTGATGTATCCCGAATGGAAATATCTGAATGCGGATTTGATGTCATTTCGGCAATCAAATGTTTCATATTAAGTGAATTGTGATTCAATTCTGTCTTGTATGGGTAAAGGGTTCCAGGTTCATCCTCATGCACGTAAAGTAGTTGTGCAAGCTGTGTGTGTAAATCACTGTTAACAAGAATTGTTTCTGGGCAACAGATGCAAAATAGGTTTTGTATTTGTCAGCACTCCTGAAAAGTATCTGATTTTTGTAATAATGACTGTTTGCATTATAATTTGCATGGCACAGTAATTTGGATAATTTATTACCACTCCCCCAAAGAGTTATGAAAAGATAAACAAAGCAGGCAGGCTACTTCTCATTGGAGAGGTTTTTCCCATGGATTTAATGTGAACTGGATCAAAGATTATTAACACCAAGCTCCTCTCATCCCTCCCCTGGCGGTCTGTGTACACGCGCACAAGGCTGCATCTGCAAAATGCTTGTTAGCACATATCGTCCTTCACTTCCGTTTACTTCTGCACCTCTGCTTTGTGAGTCAGCATGCTTAAATTTTGCCGTTCAGAGCTTGAAACTCAGCTTTTCATATTCCAGAAAGTTTGTTTGTTCAAAAGTTAGAACCGCCGCATCTAGGTAATCTTGTATTTCATCACACGTTTAAAATATTTTTGCTCAAGACACAGTGTTCCTCCCATGCCTGAGCCTTCCTTCCCTTCTTCGCAGGCAAGATGCAAACCAGAATTTAATGCAAGAGGTAAGAGTACGATAACGAGGAGGAAACTTGAAATAGCAGCAATGACTTTTCAGGTGTTGCTTTCCAAATTCCCCCTTGTAATTAGTGCAATTTCAGTGTCGTCACAAAAAATGTGATTCTTAGGTGCTGTTGATAGGCAGTCTCCGAGTGTGATGATTGAGTGTCTCAGGTATCAGTGATGGCCTGAATTTCCATCCAATAGTTCTTTAAAGCAAAAGCGCTGCTCCAGCGGATCGATATATAGCAGAAAAATAATTGCATTGAACTTACTGTGCTTTTCGCTGAAAACCTCTTTCACAAAAGTCCTTTGTGCAAGCTGTGAGTCCTTAAATATGTCACCGAGTATTTCCCCTGCCTTACCTTTTATGTTTGCTCACTGCTTTGAAGCTATTTTCGCCGGCTTTGTTGGATTCGCAATGCTGTAGTCAATTCCAGTTGCGCTTTTGGTGGTAAGGAAGGAATTGGTTAATGGGCTAGCAGGTCCTTCTGCCACACTAAGGATTTCAGAGCTGCCTCTCAAGCCATTTAGTGCCTTGTCTTACGACTGCAGAGGTGGAAAGAACGTGCGACAAGAAAGAGTTTGTGAATTGGTCTTTATAATTACAAAAACTTGCAGATTTCCAAACCGGGGAGGAAATGATGGAACAATTTCCTTTGCTGCCTTTCCCGGTCTGGGTGTAGATGAATAACATGCTTGGGAGTAAAACGTCAGAATATGCTTGTGGGATGGGTTGGCGTCGAAATAGCTGCTCTTTTCAGGTTCCCCTCTCAGTGCATTACAGCAGAAAGGAAAACTAGAAGTACTAAATGTAATTAAGAGTTTTAAGGTTAAAAATACGTTTTTCTGATGGTATGGTAGGGTAGGTTTGGTTTCCTTTTTATTATTTTTTTTTACTATTGTCACTATTTTCAGCACATCTGCAATCTGATAGGAAAACAGACTCCTTGGTATGCTTCCAGTGGTTGGTATGTGGTTTTTTGCCCCTGCCTTTTCCTGCCTCTTTCTCGGCTGCCAAGCGGGACCCCGGCAGAAGCGAGTCCCCATCTGGCTCAGCGCTGATTTGCCAAAGCAGTTGCTATGAGGTTTATTTGAAGTTTCAACAGAGTGCTGACTTGGGGCTCAGTAACTTAGAAATTTCATTTCTGCTGCTTGTCTGAGCAGCACGGCGAGTTCTGCGTTGAGGAAGACTTTGAGCATATGCCAGACATCTGGAGGGAAAAGGCTAAATATGTCAGACAGCGTGTTATGTCATGCACACAAGGGAGAAGTGAGAAGAGCGCTCTCCAAAATCCGATCTGCACTTTGGAAAATGATTCTCACAGTGTCATAAATTGACTGTACAGCACACTCGGTTTGATGTCTTTGCTTCACACCGAAACCATTTCCTCCTGAGCCTCTGCAGCACCCCTCTGAGTCGTTTTGTCAGTTGACATGATACACTGCCGGAAGAGGGGAGCTGACCTGGTACAAATTTGGATTTCAGTTCCTGTTAGAAAGTCGCAGAAATGGGTGATGGCAGGCGATAGTTATTGACACATCTGCTCCATTTCTCCCAGTTTTGACATTGATGGAGCAACTGGACTTGAGTTAAGGCATGAAGCTGAAATTCCAAATCTGTTTGCGTTTATTGCTTTGTGTTTTTTCTTTTTACATCTGGTTTAAATTAGAGCAGAACTGCACAGAAGAGTGAAACTGTCCTCATGCTGTTAATTTTTACACTAAGAACAGGTTTTTCTTCAAAAAATAATGCTTGTGGTCTTTGACTAGTGGGATCTGTCATATGTGTGTATATGTATGTGTGTGTGTATGTATGTATGTATGTACAAATTGCCCCTATTCCCCATCTTGTATCAGTTAGAAATTAGGGCTGTTTGGGAATTTTCAAGTAATGGTCTTATCTGGATTTTCCAGTTTCAAAGACATTTTTGATAGGAAGGTTTTTATAGTCAGATGGAGCACCCACCCAGGTAATATTGGTCTTCCCTGCAGCGTTCCAGGGGTCAGGAGAATAATTCTGGACTATTTGTGACAGCCTTGCAATGTGTGACTCAGAGGAAAGTGTCTTTGGATGGGGGTTCTTGGTTTGCAGGTTTCTGACCCATTTTCTCAAGGCAGTTCCTTGCTTTTGCTAGCACTTGTGTTCATTTAGAGGATGAAATACTCATTGGGCCCAAGTGAAAATTTTTCTTTTTTTTGCTGAAAGGGCATTGTGTAAAATGTTGGATACCCAAAGAAACATTTCTACTTGATTTTTTTTTTTAAATTTTTTATTGCACATATTTTGGTTTCGTGAGTTTACCTGTGCTCCTCTGGCTTCACAGCTGGCAAATATTTTGTATATCCTCTCTCCTACACCAGGAGAAGATGTCGAAGAAATAGCTTGCACTCAGAATGGCCAGATGTACCTGAACAGGGATATTTGGAAGCCCTCACCGTGCCAAATTTGCGTCTGCGACAACGGAGCCATCCTTTGCGATGAAATCCAGTGTCAAGATGCGCTGGAGTGTGAGAACCCGCAGGTGCCCCCAGGAGAGTGCTGTCCCGTCTGTCCCCACACCACGCGTGACTTCGATGGCACCATTGGTAAGATTGATATTTCTAATAGCACTTCCGTGGTGGAAGTTTAAATCTGAAGAGAGCAGGTGCTTGGCAGTTGCCTTCCACCTTGGGCTGCACCTGAGCTGGCTCTGGAAATGGTTTTCATCTGCCTGTGAATCCGATATAAGCCCAAATGGCTTTATAGCTGACAAGTTGATCTGAATTGTGACTCGGTGTTTCAAAGAAGTTGAATTCTGGCCTCTTTTTTGTGGTGCAAAATAAATAATGTTAAGATAAATAAGTATAGTAAAATTATTGAGATAAATAGATAGTAATTATATAAATATACATAATAAATTGTGTGCTTCAGTAAAACGGTCAGTTAGAGGCCCTTCCCATAGATGAATAAATGTAAACATTATATGTAAACAGTAAAATATAAAGACTACGAAGTGTTTCCCCAAAGTAGAAACATGGACATGTGATGCTTTTGTGAGCAGAAGAAAACAAGAATTAGCATGAAACATTATTAACTCTTTGTTTGCATACTTTCTGTTATAAACTGTAAAGATTATGCCTTTTCCAGTCCATTTGGTCTTCCTGGAGAGACTTGGAGGAAGCTATCTCCTCAGTTTTCCCAAAAGAAAGTCTCTTACCTTGCAATTAATTCTCATTATTCCCATGTATTGAATCATTTGAACTACATTCTCTATATACTAATTAAAGCAGTTTTTTCAGGAGATACACTTGTTGTTGATTAGCTTAATATAGAACAAAATAGTGATAAAGAGCATGTAGTAGGGACCTGTGTAATTGGGCAACGGAGCAAGATGTGACGAGCATTAATAAAGAGATGGTGCATCCTGCTGTGTT
Organism: Apaloderma vittatum; assembly: GCF_000703405.1. NCBI lineage: Eukaryota > Metazoa > Chordata > Aves > Trogoniformes > Trogonidae > Apaloderma > Apaloderma vittatum. The sequence continues at coordinate 24,336 of NW_009700896.1, forward strand.
TTGGGAGGCATTAGGCCAATGCAAATAAGATCCACCCAGCAAATATAAAAGCAAGGATGGATGCATTCCAGAATTCCTTACTGTTCGTGAAGGTGTTAACAAAATATTCCTCTGAAGGGTTTTCCTGGCTGCGAATGTGGCTCTGAAAGCGGGCATGGTGTGCTTTTCCAACAAGAAAAGGTCAAAAATACCTCAGCCAGCTCTATCTTTTGAAAAAGCACTGTGCAATTATGTTGTGGAACCGGCAGCATTGCCTGTATTGCTTTCTTAAAGTGGTTTTTTTTCATAGAATCCTAGGATGGCCTAGGTTGGAAGGGACCTTCGGGATCATCTGATCCACCCCCTTGCCATGGGCAGGGACGCCCTTACCCAGCCCAGATTGCTCAAAGCCTCATCCAGCCTGGCCTTCAACACCTCAAGGGAGGGGGCAGCCACAGCTTTGCTGGGCAATTTATTTCAGAGTCTTGCCAGCCTCAACGCAATGGTGAAAAAGGCTGAGGATCAGGGAACATCGTTGCGAACCGCTCCGTTTCCTCCCCCCTGGGTCCCCAGGAATGTCCCCAGCTTCCCGCACAGCATCTTCTGGACATCCGGCATCGGGGGTGGCTCTCGCTGCAACACCCTCACCTGTTCTACCTCTCAGAACAAAGCCAATAATTTCCTCTCTTTTCTTCTTTTCTCCTTTTTAATAGGTAGAGGAAGAAAGGTAAGATTTCCTTTACGACTTTTTTTTTAAAAAAAAACCAAATAACATTTGTATTGCAACTGTTAAAGCAAACTTTTAGGAAGTAGGAAGGTTTTTGTCTTTACAAAGCCCTCTTTTTTTTCTTTTCCTTTTAAAAATGGTTGCCACCAGTAGGTCTAAACTCAGTTATTTCATCATTGCTAACACGTTCAGCTCAGTCAAGTCAGATGGCAAAGGCTGTGTCCTTCACTCCGGGCACTATCGGTTTGTGTCCTGGCCCTTCGCTGCAGGTTTTTATTGTCCGTAGCTTTAATGCTACAAATTTTAGTTTCATACCTTGAAGAAATGGAGTCTGAATGCGGTTCTCCGCTTCACATTTCGTCTGAATCGAACCACTCAATAACAGAATTGCAACGTGGGTTTTGATACTTAAACACCATGGGAAGCTTCTGGCTCTTCTTGCAGCCAGTATGTTAGGCGCTCAGGCTGATAATTTTTTAGCCTTCATTTAATCAGCATCCGTAGTCATTAAAAATGCCTCGGATTAGCTTTCGCAGGTACTTTAATTTAGTCTCGGTTGTATCCTTAGACAGGTCTTAGCATCTGTCACTGTCACAGGGAAGGTGTCGGTGAAACGGCTACCATTAATTGCATTTTCACTTGTCTTCTGCCATCTGATGGTTTTGTTATCTTTTTCCTACAGGGACAAAAAGGAGAACCTGGAATAGTGCCACCTGTAAGTGCATTTTTGTCCTCATTTATCAGCACACCCTGGAAGTGTCCATTTTAGGGCTTTAAAGCAAAATGGCAGCAATTAAGGAAATTAAACCAAAAATAAGCAGCCTAGGAATGAAAGGAATGGAATTAATTATGCTGTTTCACACATGTAACATTAAAAATCCTTGCCTTGGATTGCATTTGCGAAAAATTCTTACTGAGGTGTGTTGTCGTAATCTTTATTTTTTATAGTTAATGGTAAATTAGTATTTGGAAAGTGTAGAGACACCGGAGAAAACTGGTGAAATAAATTGTTACTTTCTGTATTTATTTAGCATGAAGGCAATTAAAAGAATAAGTTGAGACTAAATCATTGTAATTTACTTATTTCAACTTTTTTAGAATATTTCAGTTTTTTTAGAATAACAATGATACTTCCAATATTGTGCTCTAATTGCTTATAAAAAGATCCAAAGCTAAAAAGGGAGAGTGGAATTTTTATGTGTATTTAATCTGTCTATCTATCTATCTGCCTATTTATTTGTTTGTTTGTTTGTTTGTTTGTTTATTTATCCTTATCTTGAAAAGCCCTAAAAAGGGAGAGTGGATTTTTTGTGTGTATTTTATCTATCTATCCATCTATCTATCTGTTTGTTTATCTGTCTATCTATCTATCTATTTATTTATTTATTTATTTCCCCCCTCCCCAAAAAGCCCTGCTATTTCCTCTTCGATGTCTAATTTTCTGTAGGATAGCCACAAGAAATACAACCACAAGGCAGTCTGCTCACTTTAATTTGTATTGCCTTTAGGTTTCAGGAATCCGAGGCCGCCCGGGACCAGCCGTGAGTATTTTTTTTCATCTGCAGTTTCTCTGATGATCGCGTTTTCCGCGTTCTGCCCTCTCGGTTTGGTGTCGTGAGGGTGATGGGAAGTGCGAAACTGTTTGATTTGGGGAGGCTACAAGATAATGGGGTTTTTGATTAGGCTCAGGTGAGGCCAAGCGAAGGGATGTGTGATTGTAGACCGTGCGTGTCTGTGGACCTTTGTGCAAGGATGTGAAATAAAAACCCAAACAAAAGTACAAAATAATTTTGAAATAAGCATTGCAGTTCACACATCCCGAGCTTTAGTAATCATTAGCTAATTTAAAAGGTACTTAAGATTTCTAATCTTTGTTTTAGGGACCTCCAGGCTCACAAGGACCACGAGGAGAACGAGGACCAAAGGGAAGACCTGTAAGTCATTAAATATCTCCAAAATCAAATACTGGTCTAACCTCAAAAAGTTTTAAACTGCCTCCATGCTTGCTAGTTACTAGAACTTTCCTCATATTTTCCAAGACTCAGGTAGCAACCAAAAGAATCCATTTATATCTCACCATTCCCCGGCTAGGTTGAAACCTGAATATTTTGAAATAGCTGACAAAGGTTTAGCAGTATTTCCAGAAGTAATATCTGAGAGTATGGCTTTCTTCAGGATTTAAGAGAAACACACAGAGAACACTCACGCCACAAAAGTCGAACATCGTCTTTCCGAACTTGCTGACTTTTTGCTGTTTGCTGCTGTGCATCGGAAGCAGCGTGAGCCGTGTGGTTCCGAGTATTTCAGAAAAGGCAACGCTCAGGAAGTCAGCAGGAGTTAACGTGTGACTGCATATGTTGGTATGCTGGTGAATAAGCTGATCGAGGCTGCTCAGTGGAAATAAAGACTTCATAAGGGAATTTCAGTGTCTGCGTGTGGAGAACCACAGAAAGGCTAAAAGGGAGTGCTGAAAATACCAAAGATGACACGTTCCTGTCGAAAAAGCTGGGTCAAAGAGCAGAAAGCTGCTAAAAGTGTGTTTTAAAGAGCTGTCTGGTAATTTCTGGGTGGGTGTTTTCCTATCCCTCAGGAGAGAGCAAGCCAATGCTGAGTTTAGCCAGCCTAAAACCGACTCCTTTGTGCTGTCGTTCCTCCAGCGTGTGCCTGTTGTCCGTAGATGGTAATGACGCTTCTTCTAAAGCAGAGGAGCAGATCCAACTATCCTCTTCGAGACAGGGGTGCCAAGCCACTGCTGCTCTCTAGGTCACCGTAAGACGTTTGTCTGATGAATGAGTATCAAGGATGCCTGAAAAAATTCTGCCAGTAATTGTGAAATCTTGCGTGGAAGAGTCTCGCCTGCATTTATAGAGGCATCTCAAGTGCAGCATTATTGAGGAAATGTGAAATAATTTCTGATTCCGTGCCGTGCATCTCTTGTATGTCTCTACAAAGTGGTGACTAGAAGCACCTAAAGGCTGTAAATAGTTTTGTATTCCTTTGAGACAGGTTATTATATTTGGGGTTAGGAAGCAGTTGGCTTTTTCGAAAATAATACGTCAAAGGTTCTGCTGAGCTGCTGTGCGTATGTCAGAGTAGGTCTGAGAACAAAGAGTGACTTGCTAGGGCAGGATTTTCCATTTATACTTGGGGAGGAAAAAAAAAGTTAGCTCACACATGCAGTTTTTATTCTGTGCATTGTTTACAGTTTAAAATACTTCATGGAGCAGGTAATGTTGTGCAGACACCCTTTATAAAATCGATCTGGGTGAATTCGTTACTGACTGGTGATAGCACAAAACCACGAAGCACATTTCCAAGCGTTTTGTTTGCTTCTTGGGACTTGAAAAAGTCGCAAGTGCGTGTTCACATTTGCAAAAGCCAGCTAGGGAGGAGTAGTTTTGGAGCACTGTAAAGTTTTAGGTGTTCGCAAATGATCTTTTAAAGACAGAAAATAAGCTTGAGCATCCTCCGAACCATTGATACGCCTTGTTTCCATATTGCTTTACAAGCGGTTGTAATTGCAGCAGCAGTTCAAACAGACGGTAGCTTGAGAGCGTTCTTACATTACCTGCATTTTCTCTTACTCCAGTACAGGCAAAACCTGTCATAGTCCCCTGAAGAGCTGCGGCAATGGCCAGAGCGGGTAAATTCGTGTTTAAATGATGCCACCTCGTGGCCTCTGTGAGAATAGTTCTCCTTTTTTGTCTAGGCCTCACAGATTTTGATCTGGTGAAAGAAAATGAAAGGGATTATTTATTTTATTTTTTTATCCCATATAAAAATAATACTGTAACATAATAGAAAATAATAATATAACATATAACGATAATAATATTAACAATAATAATAATATAACGTAATATATATAACTCATATAAATAATAATGTAACATAAATAATGACGATTTTAATTTAAAAACCCCAAACACTGATTGTACACTGGTTGTACACCGCTGGTTAGATGCCATCTACAAATACAAACCTGCCTTTCGGGGTTTTGAGAAAGAGGTTGCAGTGTTGCACCTGAAGCAAGTTGATTACTAGTGGCTGAAGAGTGGATCCTTTTATAAAGAGAAGGGTAAAAAGGACCTTTTTCTATACCAGGTTTTGTTAAGGTGCCTTGGTCTGGATATTGAAAATCAGTGGTTGTTGTGTAGAAGCTTGCTTAATTTGTTTTAGGCAGCTGTTTTGATTTTTTTTTCTTTTCTTTCTCTAATGCTTAGCTTTTTTTTCCTTTTATTTTGAGAAACGAAAGAATATGACTTATTCTTTACCTCTGGACAGTATGCACTTTTAGGTTTGGCAGCCTGTACTTGTGCTTATGACAGAAATATTGAACAATAAAGTTTTCTGCTAAAGCCTTCTGCTGCCATCCAATGTGCCCAGATTTTCTGGCTTGGTTCAGAACACCGTTCCCGCTCGGTCCCCATGTGTTGCCTGGTCTAGTCGAGAGGTGGCGTCCCTGCCCAAAACAGGGAGGTTGGACTAGATGATCTCTAAGGTCCCTTCCAGCCTAGGCCATTCCATGATTCTATGATTCTATTCACAGCTCACTCTGCAAGTAGGTGTGGGTTTGCACATGCGGGTTTGATCAGAGAAAGATTTTCCCCTGACAGCTAGGCTTATAGGAGTTTCAGACCAGGAGGACAGATCGAGAAGCCAGACTTCTGAAGGTCAACGTTTAAAGATTATTTTTCCTCGTCACAGTCGAGCATTTCATTCTAATGAAGGCAGGACAGTGACAAGCTGTATTTATGATTGAAGTGTGTCTTTACTGTTCCTCTTGCCACGGATTTTGTTCCCCCAATGTTTTATTAGCTGCTCCCCTATTTAATTTTATTTCTGACACAGGACAGGTTGACTGCAGTTTAGGAATCAAAAGTGGGGGATCCAGATGGGAGCGATGGGGTGGCTCCCTAGCCTGTTCTGCAAATCCTAGCTACAGGTGACATCAGCACCAAGGGAGCAACTCAGCATTTTTGGCAGTGTAACTGCGTTGAGAATTCGGCACTAGTATGAGCTGTCCAAAACATTTGTGATGTCAGGAGGCTGGAAAAATCCAGCCTTACCCTGGGATTTCCTAAGCACATGTGTCAACATACACTCATTGGAGCTGTATGCATTTCAGAAATAAATTTGTGATATTCTGTATTGTGTGCAAAGCTAAAGAGATTTTCAGGAATACCGTGCTCTAGTATGGAATGATAGGAAGCCTGGGTTTCTAAAAGAGGCTGCGAGAAAAATTTCTACATTGTGTTGGATTTGTGACTAATTTAGCCAGTGCTGCTTCTTGTCTGGAGGTATGAACAGGCGATATTAAAGAACATTTGAAGACCTTTCTCTAGAAATACAGATGGATCGCAAGCAAGGCAGTTGTGTGCCAGTTACAACGACTTCAGTGAGTACCTCTGCACACTGTTGGCATTTCTGATTTTCTTCCTAGGGTCCTCGTGGTCCTCAAGGGATTGATGGTGAACCTGGTATCCCTGGCCAGCCTGGTGACCCTGGTCCTCCAGGCCATCCTACCCACCCAGGACCAGATGGACTAAGCAGGGTAAGTTTTACACTTGGTTTAGTAGAAAGTGAAGTAAGCATTGAGCCAGATCCACGTTACACAACGAGTAACTTCTCTTTGCTTCAGTGCATGTGGAATGCCGTGCCCACGGTTCCTGTCTCCCAGTCATTCAGGCCAGCAATTAGTGGCAGTGCAGGTTCTGCCAAAATTTAGAACAGGGAGAGATAAGCCGCGGAAAGGACGCAACTTTCACAATGGATTTTAGCATCTGGAAAAACCAAGGTACCCTAATCTGAAATCCCCAGTAGGGTTCCTTTGCTTTCCACCTGACTTAAACCCAGGGGATCTGAGCAATAGTATAGGAAAACTGGAGTGCCAAATTAGGAATACAGAAAATAAAAATGAGTTCTAAATAATAGTGTAACTCATGAGAGAAATTAAAATGTGGTTAAGAATACTTCTAGTTGCAATTGTTCAGACCAACGTGGAGAAGATTAAGTAAGGAATTGTTTATGAAAAGCAGTGCTAACCAGCCATAGGTACAGACAAGTGGTTCTGCAAGACTTCACCCCCCTCCACCAACTGTATGGAGCACTAATTATGATTGATAACGAAATATATATTTGAGCTTCTCAAGTACATTCAGTTTACATCATCATTGCTGTTTAGAAGATGTCTGTTTTGATTCCTCACTCCCTTGTTCCTGCAACATTGCTGAAAACAGTAGATTTATACTGTCAAGCTGAAATATTCACGGTAGACCAACAGCTTACAAGTTTGGGCAGTGTTTCTTGACTTAACCACCTTTCCAAATAGTCCTCAAGCCAGCAAGTTCAGCCCAAGTAAATGTCTTTAGCACAGAGGAATCCCTTAGAAGCACAGAAGCACCAGGATAGTATTTAGACCACCATCCTTCAGAGATTTTGATAGAAATTATGAAAGAAGAGATGTGGCCAAAGATTTACGACATTTTTGATTTGTGTTCCCGTCTCTGAAGTTTGGTGATCTCCAGCCTCGGGAAAGATGTGTTTGAGGACCAATCAGATGGAACAAGCTGTAAATCTTAGAAGAACTTGAATGCACGTTGGTGCTGTTCTTTCTTCTCAGTCGCTATAAGCTCTTGCTCTGAATGAAGCAAAGTAAAACTGTAGATTTCACCTGTGAGCTTGCTGGAGGTTCTCCCTGCTCTAACCCCTTTGTCTCTGTGAGCTGACATGAAGGCAGTGGCCTTCAGTGTTCCTGGATAAGGGCAACACGCTTAAAAACTCTGATTGGAGTTGCAGAATCAGCTACATTGCCATTTACCTTAAGATATTTCTGAACTTGAACCACAATAAGGGAAAACAAAAGAGGGGCTTAGAAGACGTGAAAGAGCATTGCAGGCGTGCTTCAAATTTGAAGGCAGTGAAAGAAATCTAATTGATTTCATGGGAGGGTTTCCTCTGTTTGGATTTGCCACTTCAAGTTTACAGGAAAGACTTATTTTAACAATTAAAGAGAGAATTTAGTTCTCAGTGTTGGAAACAACGGAGATTCGATTGCATGGATTTTTGCTGTATGAACCATCAAAAGGACTGACAGCTAAAATCACTCTTTTTTTTTTTCAGCCCTTTTCAGCTCAGATGGCAGGACTGGATGAGAAATCCGGACTTGCGAGTCAGATGGGCCTGATGCCTGGCTCGGTGGTAAGACCTGATTAGCCCTGTACTGTAGAACAGGGTGGAAGTGCATAAGTGGAAAAACAAAAGGAGAATTCATCCTTTTCAACTTCCTGTGCCTCTAGAACCTGGATGTATGGTGTGGTTTTGCACAGTCCCTGGAAAAAAAAGTGAAAAAATAGTCTTCTGTTAAAGGGAAAGTTTTTTCTTAGAAATGGGGGATCTCTAGCCTTCTTGCTGTTTTCCTTCCCTCCTCCTGGAATATAGCAGCTTGCTACAGGAAAAAAAAAGCTCCTGATCTTCTCTTATCTTGAGTCACTGCAGAGTAACTGAAAAGCATCAAGTATATCACAAAGCTAAATGAAGAAATACGTACTTTTGAAGGCTTGTTTTCACATCGTTACATCAAAGACAGTTATTTCTGGTAGTAGTTAAAAAAAAAATTTTGAAACCAGCTGTTAACTGAAAGCTATGCTTCACCATTTTAAGACAGACATTCCATTTCTCCAGTGGGTCCAGTTTTAACATTGTCATCTCTCGCTGTTTCGACAATGCCCTTTACTTTTGGTGCACTGGGAGGACTTAATGGTAACACTGAAATTTTTTAGCATCTGTGGAAGCCATTTCACCACCCTTGGCTGTTTCTGCCAGAACTGTTGGGGTTTGAATACCATCTCTTTTCATTAAGGGCGTTTATCACAACGCGATGTCTTGAAGATGCTGTTGCCCTCTTTGCTGTTATTTTTAATATTCATTCTTAAGGAGACAATCCTTCAGTGACTCTATTCTCTGTAATTTTCCCTGTCTGAGTCTTACCCCTCCAAGTCCCCACTGGTAACCTTCAACTCAGTTTTAATACAACTTAAAAGCTCCTAAAGATAATCTGATGATTTGCCTTAGGATTTCTTCGAAGACCTTTCCTTTTTTATGACTTTTTGCTTTGCACCCATACCATGACTTATTCCACGAGTCTCTACTACTTTGTTGCCCTCCATCGTTTTGCTTAATCTGCTTAATTTGCTTACTCTCAAGACATTGCACCTCTTGTACCTCCTCTTCTTTTTTCTTTCTCAAATATGATTTCTTTTAACATCACTTTTACTCTGCTTTTCAAGATCTAGGTCTCTCTAAGGCCTTACACAAAGTCTACTGAAGTCCATTGGTGCTCACTCGCTCTTTGGATTGATTCATCAAGTTCTGTGATACCCTTCTTTCCTTTCCCTTGTTAACTGGGTAACTGACAGTCATTCAGCTGAGGCAGTGCTTTTTAGTTTGTTTTTAGAGTTGATTTGAATTTTTCAGTGGCCAATTACTCTGTCTTCTACATGTGTTTGATAAAAATTAGTAAAAAATAATGGTTTGTTAGAGACAATTCTGGAGTTTCTATCAAAATAGGAGTTAACCTCTGCTATAGCTATTTTTGTATTTCTAGAAACAAGAGAGTTGCTTTCAGATAAGATTATGTTTACGTCATGGTATGAATTACAATTAAGCATGAGATTTTCGCTAAAAATCCCATCAATCTTTTTTAAGGGGAAATATGCATTCTCTGTGACAAACCACAGCTGGTTGAAAGCTGGTTTAGTGGTTTGTATTATTCATGCAAATATGTCCTGCCATCGCTGCTTGTTGCTGTTTGCAGCTGAGAACAGCAGCATGAATTTGTGTTGTCATTGATTCCATGACGAGATTAACCGGAGTAATGACATTCCCTTCAAGGGAAGACTATTCCCCTCAATTCTGTTCTGTTGCTACTATTTTTTTTCAGCAGAGCTCTGCAAGCAACTCAGTTATTCTAACTGGTTCCAGAAAATGAGGAAGCCCATATTTTCAGCTGCTAACAAATTTACAACCCTGTGGCTTTTTGAGTTTGAAGATTTCGGTTCTATTTTTTTTTTATATATCACAACATTGTTCTCCGGAGTAAAAGCTTTTCAGAGGGTTTGACCACGGAAGCGTTATCTTGGACATCACGTCAAGCCATTTTCCTGTTGATGTAGGATGAATGTTGCTTGGGGAGGGGTGGTTGCCGCTGTATAACAGTATGTTTTCAATAGGGTCCAGTGGGTCCGAGAGGTCCTCAGGGTCTCCAAGGAAAACAAGTAAGTACTTCGCCTCAGGGCATCACAGAATCACAGAATGTCAGGGGTTGGAAGCGACCTTGAAAGATCGTTTAGTCCAGCCCCGCTGCCAGAGCAGGATTTGGATGACTGGGGAGTGTGTGCACAATGTCAGTCTTCAGCGATATGTCCACGAACGTCTTCATCCAGAGCTGAATCTCACCATGCTGCTTTCAGCAGCTCTGCTCCAGATGCACTCTATACACAGGAATTAACTCAAAAAGAACAAATTGTTAGAGCTTTAGTGAGATTTTAACCCAACACATGTTTTTTAATGAGCGAACAGCAATGGAAGTGGTGACTGTTCTTCTGTCAGTATGCACCTGGGGTTAAGTTTCCAGCGAGTTTGGGGGTGGCACAGGACTTACCTCCAGCCCAAGGGATTTTAGTATCCAGCTTGCGCTCATTTCACAGTGTGAGGTGATTCTGAATTAGAATCCACACTGTCCACGGGCTGGCATTTTCCCGATCGTGGGTTTTAATTCATATCCTTACGTTTTTACTTTTTGGAGATTGTAACTGTGTTCGTCTTCGGTTAATTTTAGGGTGGTGCTGGCCCCACAGGCCCACCTGGAGAACCTGGGGATCCAGGACCTATGGTAAGACCAATAAATACAAACATTTTTACAATAAAATTGCCAACAATATATTATACCTCCTTATTTCAGAGCAGATTTTTTTTTCATGTTGTCTCGACTGAAGCTGTTAAGTAACTTCAGCTAAGAGTTGTGGTGCTCAAAGCGTGTTGCTTTGAATCAGTGGATTTGAATTGTTTTGAACACATATAATATTAACTATGGTGTAAACAGTCATTATGACTTTTCCAGTACAGACCTGAGGTTGGCTAAGCACTGGTAAAACCATACCTGGTATTGTAACTTATGAGAATATTTACTTTTTGGAAATGATAAAAAGATTTGAAATTAAAAGCATGAGCCAGAGATTTGGAACAACAGCAACTGTGGTATTTTATGCAGAGATTTTTGTTGGTTTTTTTCATCCAAAAGAATCTGTCCTGTGTTTTTATTTAGCATTCGGGTTTTTAGGGGCAGGAGGGTTAGAAAAAGCACTACAAAATTACGTGTGCTTAGACATAGAATCATGCTTTTCCTACACTTGTTTTTGTAAAACCAGGCTTTGAAATGGAGCAAATAGGTATTTTAGTGATGGCTAAACTGACTTCTCACAAATCTATTTATTTCTTAGGGTCCGGTTGGTTCTCGTGGACCAGAGGGACCTCCGGGCAAACCTGGTGAAGACGTAAGTTTGTCATTCTTTGTATCTTGTTTTATTTTCAATAAAACAAATACTGGCTTCTGTGAGACAGTGACTAACCAGCAGATGTGCCTGGTGTAACTACTTTTGTCTGTTTACATTTCTTTGTAATCATGCTCCTCGTTAAGTGCTGTGTCACAACTATAAATCTTAGCAGTTCTTTTGAAAACCCGCCTGCCCTGTCGTTACATATCATCATCATCCTGAAGGTTTAGGCACTGGCTCTTTGCTATCTCTCCTCAGCCAGTTCTTGGGGTCGCCTCGTTAATTAATAGGGAGGCTCTCCAGAGAGACTTAGATA